>NC_068349.1:5861059-5916389 GCF_014633365.1 Diospyros lotus | reverse complement strand
CCTTTCATACTGATTTCTTGCCATGAGTTCAAACTATTTCATCGGGATATCATCATTTCCTTGTTCTTGAACTTCAGGTATATTTTCACTGTTGCAAGCACCAGAGAAGTCCTGGAATAGAAAAGTTCTGTCAAATTCGGAATACCCTCAAACATTGAAATACAAAATTTTCTGTAATCAAGAGACATACAGGAAAGTGTCAATTATATGTAACTAAGTCACTTTCTTCCATCCAGAAAAAGTATTTTAAGTAAAGAGAAAAAATCATATGAAAGACTCTCCTTGTGCTTGCTAACAAAAGCGATAACCTTAAGAAGTGGTTTGAAATAGAATAAGAACACACGGATTTAGTGGTTGTCAATTTTGATCTTTGTGAGGGTATTTGTGTCAATGTGAGATGGTAAATCTGTGTGTTCTCAATTTTGATCTTTGTGAGGGTATTTGTGTCAATGTGAGATGGTAAATGTTTACCTTATTATCTACTCCAATTAATAGAAAAATCTTGTACCATTTTACATGAATGTGATGATGAGAAACAGTAAATTGATAGATCAAACAAATAAGGAAATCACAATTTTTATGCACTACAGTCCAGTTGAGTGGTATAATCATCAAAGCCTCCAAAGGCTTACTATGATGGGTTTTAGGTTTTTGGTGTACAATTTTTTTTTTTGTTTGGTGCAAGAAGGGGAAAAACTACTGAATGGACTTAGAGACAGCAAAAAATCCAGATGTAAGGGTTTGATGACCATTACTTCCAACTCGAACAAAAACCAAACTGCATTTTAACTTGGCAAAAATTCTTTCAAAGAAGAAAACCTTAAAGTAGCATTTTTAAAGAGTGAAAAGCGCATACCAATTTCTGATGACAAGAAAAGACCCCATTTTCAAACTGAGGAACAATGTTTTGGATCTCACATAGAGAGGACACTCTATTGGTAGCAATTTCTGCATTGGGATCACAGAGTAATCCTCTCCTGGAAAATACATCTGCAGCAGCTCTATGAGAGACACTTGACTCTCCACCATTCATAACAACACCTTTCCCTTGGGACGATCTTCTCTCAAAGTGCCCTTCTGCTGGGGCAGTAATGGATCTATCCCATCACCAGTGAGAGCAAGGTAACTATGTTCATTTCTATGTTCTACCCTATAGCTGTTAAGAGAGACATCCAGACCTTTCCTAGCAGTTGATTCATGACCTGGCTGAATTTTTTCCTTTTCAGGCTCAGTCTCCATGATAGATAAATCTTTTCTCATGATTGAACCTTCACCATGTGTATTGTTCATTTGAGCTGTGATAAAGGGCTTCCTTGCTCCCACTTGTTTATTTTTTCTTCTTAGAGGAGCTAGATTTTCTCTCAGCTTGATGTGGAGACAGAGGTCCCAGAAAATATGGTTCCATTCTTCTGTTGATGAATGCATTGCTTGCTGATTTGGTAAAACCACGACCACCAGTTGCAGCTGTACAATGTTTCGGCGCATCTCCAATTTTGACTTGATTTGTCTTGTGCACAATCTCTTGTTGAGTCATTAAGGGAGGACATCTACTCTCAAGTCGATTTTGCTTCTTCTTTTTACTTGTAACAGGATTTCTGTCTATTCTACATTGATTCCGTTGAGTTTTTAAAGCTGCTTGCAGATCAACTCCAACAGAAGGATCTTCTTCTGATTCAGAACCACCAGTTCTAATGCCCATGTTAGTAATTTCTCCATCTCCCTTGAGAACCCGAGGTTTTTTAGTGGGTTTGGTTGGATAGATCAGTTCCATGTTTTTGCAGTCTTTGTCTTGAAGGGCCTTTCTTTTTCCTTTTGGACCCCCCAAAATGCTTCTTAACACTTCCTTGGACAGCAATATGACCATGAAGAGCAGAACTTGAATCTAACCCAGCAGATGTGTTGGGCATTACACTGGAAGAAGCATGTTCCCTTCTGATGCAATCATTTTCTGCATTCCCTTCTGAGCCTAACAATTCAGTCAGCAGACGTACTTTTTGATTTTTTTGACGTACCAAACCAATTGAATCATTCATTGGCTGATCAAGATCACTATGAAAACCCAAGATTTCATTGCTTTCAGATGACAGATTATCATGCTCTTCCAGGTGAAGGGAAGGAAGTGTGGTCATATTCCCCTTCATAAAATTTATACCCTCATTAATACTGCCAACCACCTTTGGGCTATCAGTGGCCCTTGACACAATTCTCTGCTCACCATCCACAGAAGTCAGTGTTTCCATCTTATGCATTTCAGCACAACCGCCACCAATGTAATCAAGGTTTTTTATATCACAAGTTGCATGACTTTTGTAGCACCCACGGCATTCCAGCAAGCCACTGTTTTTTGATCCAAATGCAGCTGTTTAAGAAATCAAAGGCATTACTACTAATGTGACGTGCATAAATCTTTTTGAAGCAGTTTCATATAGGAGAAGTTTCCTTGTGTTGTTGGGAAAGTTAGTTTCATTGACAGTCAAATTACCTTGCCTGCCTGAATGTCTTTCCTTAATCAAGCATAAATTTGATTGTGCTATGTTACAGGTTGGACTGTAATTTTCCAGATTCACATCGTTTCCTGCAACATTCTCATGACCTGGGTGAAATAAAAGAAAGAATACAGAAACACAAAAAGAAATGAACTATATGGTGCTTTATTTAATAGTATACTGTAAGCAAGGAGTTGACAGAGTTATACCAATGACAGCTGCATGCCCAACTTCATGCTTATTGTCTTTTTTGTGAGCACGTGATAACAGAGAACTTTTATCTTTATTCGGATAGGTAGAGGCGTTGACATCCATTTTCCTTTTGTCATGATTGTCCAGCTCAGCAGCCTGCCACAAATCCAATAGCATTAATGCTGTATCACCAGGGAATTGCACGTGTGAAAGTGCTACTACAAATGAACTTCGGAGACAGTCAGTTACCATTGCAATTTCTTCTGCAGTAGCACCAGTTTCCTGTAGGCAACTTTGGCAGCTCCACAATTTGAATTTGCAAACCTCTAAAGGAGGAAGCAGATTTTCTATCTGCTCCTCCAATGAATTCCGGTTTTCAGGAAAATGAAATGGGAAAGAAATACACATATCCTTTTTCCGCATTTCAGCAGCATATTCACTGCATCCACAATAGAGAAAGATTTCTAAGAATACAACCACAAACAGAAGGCAGCATCAGCCACATAGAATTGGAGATGCCATGAAACTACAATTGCAGCATATGATAATTAACAACCTACCTTTCTTTCCTAATATGGTTTTATACAAAACCAACATATAGTTTAATGTCTGAAGGAAGTTGCTTCTAACCTATCTTAATTAGCTGATATAGCATTATAGATCTCACTACATAAGAATTGTGTGTACAAATGTTACTCAGTGCCAGCTATTGTAGATTTTATATCTTTGATATATTAGAGGAGAAATATATACACAGATAGACAAGACAACCATCATAAAATGCTCAAGAATGTAAACCAGCTAGTACCATATTGTAAAAGAACAAGAAACCAAGAAAAATAAAGAAATAAAAATAAAGAAAGTGAAGCTCAGAATAATTCTTCAAGAACAAAAACTTAATTATAGTTATTCATTCTGTATAGTGCACAGTCAATTGCATAAGGAGACTAGCATCAGATATCATCACTCATATGCACACAAAAAATGGCAACAAGAGACTGATGTTTAACCAAAGATCAATAGGCTAGTGGAATATATAACAGCTGCTACAAGAATGGTAAAATAGTTTGCCTAAGCCTTACCGTAAAGAAAAATGCTCGCACTTTCTTGCTTCATGATGCTTCTCCATGTCATGAGCAAGGTCTACAGATATTGCATCAATCCTGATAAGTGATTCCGATGACTTGGACATGGGAGTAGAATTACTTGTCTGACACTTTTCTTTCAGGAAAACTGTCCATGCATGTAAAAGAATGAACTAAATTAGTTTTTAGAAATTAAACTTCAATGCAGACAAAATAATCTGCAAAAGTAGTTCCATAAAATATATATCAACCACATGCTAGAACAATGCAATAGGTTATATATCCAATCAACATAAATAACAGCAATAGGTCCCAAACTTAAAAATCAAGTACATCACATCGTGATTAAAGTACCAAACAGATGTAAAGTTTAGTCCATAAACACCAAGCTAACTTAAGCGAGAAGATATATTCCATACCAGATGAGAAACAAAATCAAGTAGCTTTTTTTTTTTTTTTTTTTTTGATAGGAAAACTCAAGCAGCTTTAAGAACAATATTTTGCGGCATAAGATTTATCAACATATATATATACAACATAAAAGTGCATAGGAATTTACCTGGAAAAAAGTAGAAACCCTAGTTCTCCATGACAACAAAGACAGTTTATATAGTCAAAATTTTCATAATCTACATTCAACACTATCAACATTGTGGTTTCATCCACTAATTTAAACAGCATATCAACCATTCATAATCACTTGGAACTGTTAGGGTTTCAGTAAATGGAAATGATACGGCTCCAAATAAGGAAAGCAAGGACCGATGCTTGGCTCAAAGTAGCGAGAATTAAGATAGACTAAAAAACAACTCATAGCTACCCCTAAAGAACTATTAAGTCCCACAGCACAATCACATATGTAATTTCGATGTCAAGAAACTAATTAGGGTTTCTTCATAACAAAATTCGAAACACCAAAAGCATCCACGCCCTTCAAACACCTCAAAGCAATCGGGAATTAAGCAAAAGAACACCGTAACTGAAATACACTTATCACGCGAAATCAAACCCCAAAAGGGAGCATATTAAATAATGAAAGAATCAAACGTACAATTCAGACTACGACGACAACGTACAAGGAAACGAAATTAATCGGCTCAAACTCAGCTAGAAATTGGCCCCGACCCACCAAAAATCAACCGCGAACCCACCTTCAGTCCCACTAAAAGTAATCAAAGGTCCAAACGCATACCTTGATACTATCGATCCGAGATCAAATGAACCACACTCACTAGCTTCCCTTCGATTCTTCACGGCATCCACAGAAAACAGTACCGACGGCTGGATGATCGAAAAGCGAAGATGATAAGGCGAACCGCATGAAGAGATTCGTAACTCCGTGGCCAGAATTCGAGTGCGCAACGCGAACAAACCCTAGCTTGAGGTTAGACAAAGTAGAGAGAGAGAGAGAGAGAGAAAGAGAGAGAAGCGTTGTAGAGAGAGAGAGAGAGAGGGAGGGAAAAAGGCTGTGCCGGTGGTGTGGCCCGTGTGAGAAAGAAAGAGAGAGAGAGAGAGAGAGAGAGAGAGCGTAGTATTTTATCGGCTTTGTCGTCATAAAGACATCTATTTCGATGCCACGTCACACTTCCAGCACTTGACGCCCCAACGGCGGGCCCCACTCCATAAATTAATTAAATTCCAAAAATTGACCTTTATTTTACTTACCAAAACAATATCAAAAATAAATTTACACTTAAACCAAAACAATTAATATCATGGATAGGATTGGATTGGATTTTGGGTCCAATTTGTTGATCTGAAATGTTAATTTAATTAAATATATTTTTTGTTTTGATTTCTATCATCACAGAAATTATTAAAATTAAAATAAAAAGTGTTTTTTTAACATAACATGCCCCCCTAAAACATTTATTTGAAATGTGAAATTTCATTTAAATTCGGATAATATAATATTTCTTTAGGTATTTAAGTTTGATAATATTTATTTATTATTATTTTACTATATTAGAGAGAGAGAGTGAGTAGGGAGATATGGGCCAATCGGAGGGTGCCAGCTGGGCATGGTCGTGGTGCGGCACTCATCACCACCCACTACAAAGTCCATTGGAAACCCTAGTCAAATTCACCGTTCTGCCACGTGGTTTCACGCGCCTAGGGGGGCGTTTTGGTTAGGAGCCGCGCTTGTCTTGTCGGTTGGCCCAGCTATGCATCGAGCACTCACACGGGCTGAGATTGGTCCGTGAAGTTCACGCGCTGTCGGGGGATACGTTCCTCCTCCTCCGAACCCTAAATTGTGTGGCGATAGCAATCTGGGGATGGGTGGATGTGTAACCCTAACCCCTCCTCGCCCTCACGTGGTGTGGTAAAAGTGAAAACTTTCTTACCTCGTCTTCAAAATTAAATAATATACGATAAATCTCAAATATTGACGATAAGCATACAGAATTTGCTCATACAATTTAAGGGATTAAAACTATTCCAAAGAGATATTTAGCAAATTAATAAACAAAAACATAAAATCAGTAAAGAGAGAGAGAGAGAGAGAGAGGAGGAAGTCTGGAGGATTTCATTTCATGTATGTTAACTACTGCCAACCCAGATGAGAATATATAAAGCACTACTCAGCATTTGAAATGAAAATGAAATTGAAATTGAAATTTAATTTGGGCATATTGGATGCACTCCTCTCCTATTTATGGGAATCAAAAGATCCTCCCTTTCACCTACCAAAAGCAGAAAACCCAAAAAAGAAAAAAAATCCCTTTCCTTCAATAAATATTGTTACATCACAAATAATATCCAAACAATACAAGGATAATTAATCTATATTTTTTAATCACAAAAGAATAACTTCATCGTTTTTATTATCATCGGATCACATTATTTTAATTATATATACTTTTTATGTAAAAAAAAAAATCCAGTTTATATGTTGTTTGCCCATTTGAAATTAGATCGATCACTGTCTTCTGCTCTACCTCATTAATTAAATTAATAATTAACAAAATTGCCCACAAGGTTGAGGACAAGAGCTTGAACCTAGTTCTTCTTCTTATCTTTAGCTAGGATAGGATATTGAAGCTAGTTTACTTTGGCCCACCAGTGTTGATGCATAGTCCAGAATAGGAGATTTATATATATAAATACATGGGTTGAGTTGGTTTCTTCAAGTCTGTGGCAAAGCATGGAATATATCAAAACTCCAGCAATTTCAACTGAAAGGGATTTTCCTAATTACATATATGTTTTACCTTCCCTGTTCCTATTATGTATGGTAAGTCTGAATTGTCACATGCTATGCTTTGCTATATATGTAGAGGTTTGTCAAGCAGTCCATTCCAATCAATCAAGACCAGTTTTGATATCTCATTCTATATATATATATATATATATACTGATTATCATATTGCTAGCTCCAACAAGAAGCTTAGGAGTAAATGCAAATGCAAATGCAAATTACTATATCTATACATATATCTCTAAGTAGGGTTTCTCTTGTCTTTTGTTAAATTTGCTTGTGTTACATCAAAACCGATAAGAAAGCTTATTGACATATAATCCCATCTTATTTGGGAGAGAAGAAGCTGCGATTCACAAGGCACCATAAAAAAAAAAACTGAAAATGATGATGTTTTTTCTTTTCTTTTCTTCTTGTTGTTGCTAAGAGACTAATAAAGGACTAAGGAGAAATGAAACGTAACCGCGCCATAAGGGGGAGTGCATTGAGGCAAACTCAAGCATAGGAATTTTGAATAGTCAACAAATAAGAGTACTAAGGAGCAATCATACCCTACAATACCAAACCACATGACATACCAGACCACCTAAACTAGGCTAAAACCAATAGTCTGGTCAAACAACACAAGCCCTAGACACCAGCCAAGGCACAATAAGCATTTATAATAGAAAAACATGACAAGGGCAAAAACACAAGGAAAGCATGCCAAGCCCAAATAAGTAGCAAGCCAAATCAAAGCTCCATAAACTATGATGAGAAGCAATCAAGGAATAATAAACATTCAACATTATTCTCTCTACAATGCCATGATCCATCAAAAAAATAGAGCTTGAAGGTGTCTTAAAAAAGAGACACAAGAGTCTTACCAAATCCTTGAATCCCATGAGTTCGACAGCATAGAAAGGTCCCTGGGAGATGAGACCATTGAAATTGGAAGCTGAAACAAAGCCGAGATCTAGAGATTGAAATATTTAAACAAGGTTGGCATACAATTTGAGTGGAGAAAGACCCAAATTAATCAAGGGAAGAAAAAGTTAATACGAACAAAGGGTAAGTCGATTGGTTATAGGAAAGGCCTAATAAAGAAGCCAATTGGAGAAGAACATTGACGAATGAAGGAAAAACCAACAAAGGGGTTACAGTGAGTGTTTCTACTCTCAAGAGCCCTAGATAGATAAAACCTCACGATAATTTATTTTATATGATAGGATACTTTAAAAAAATATCATATAAAACTCACGATAATATATTTTATATGATAGGATACTTAAAAAAAAATATCATATAAAATATATAATGGCGCTTTTCTAATTAAAAACTCGCATAATCTTAAGAATTGGTCCTCAATAGTTGGAGTTTTCAAATCTAGCTAGAGTTAGTCAATTATTTTTAAGTTACCCTTCTCATATCAAACCCAATTAATTCATTGACTTGGTTTATACATGCAAGTGTTTAAAGTTTTTCAAAGAACTAATGCATAAATACACAGGAATATTGATAGTTCTATTTATTTTTCATTTATATGCCAATAAATAAATCACTAATTAAGTGCCAATATGTTTTTTCTTACACATAAAAAACAACTTTGTATTAATTATTTTATATTTTTATTCTTATTGAACTTCCATTTGTAAATTGATCTTCAATGACTTACACGATTTTAGGTTTGTATTTTTTAATATAATTAAGGAAAAAATAGATTTTTTTTTCTTTACATGAAAAAAAGAGTGATTTTACATGAAATTGTTATTCAATACACATCCACTGTCTCCCTAAAATATATATACAAAGGTTCTCTTCCTATATTTTTTATTTGATCTTATATAGAAGGAATAGTAATTTCACAAAATTTTCAATTAATTAAAAAAATTGGGGTTTGCATATATACATTTGTTTCCCTGTAAATTTGCATATATACATTTTGCAGGCATGCCATATAAAGTTGGAATTATATATATGCAAAATACAATAGAAATAAAATATTAAACAAAAACAAGCAATGAAAGCCACAAAAAACACCAAAACCCAACATTACCTTAACAACCTAATAATTGGGCCCCTAGATGAATCTTAAATGACCAAAACAGGAAACAGTTCCGCAATAAGCTCAATTGGATCCATCCACACTACAATAGATTTTGTTGCTTAGCTACCTTTAAAATTAAGGTTGGCTAAAGCCAAAAAAAAAAAAAACTTAAAAAGTATTAAAAACAGAGAGTCCTACCAACCCAAATTTGGCTACGTACAAATATTGCTGGGACCCTATAAACATGCTTCCTTCAAAGGATCACCATCTTTTTTCTGTAAGGATCACCATCTTAAGCTTCATGATAGGGAACACCTCACTTGCAACCAGCAACTCACACCAATAGCCAAGGCCTAGGTCTTAGAGGAACAGTTACAATAAATGTCCACGTCTCCATTTCCATCGGAGAAAACATCGCTAGAAATCGACTCACTGAAATAGGGACCCTTCTAGCCTTGAAAATAGACGAAACCAATATGGTCTGAGTCACTCCAACATCCACTTGAGCGTTCGATTCTTCCTACTAAGGTTGTGGATTATCATTGAGAAGTGTTCCCAAGATCTTTAAGATGCCTCTCAATGTGAATGAAGGATAGGGACATTCATCACTGCAATGGGAGTGGCACTAGACATATAGATTGTTTCCTTCGTTAGCTTATATGAGATAGCTATCTTTGATCTAAGTTCAATCAGTAGGCCTTAATGAGTACTTCTATTGAAATTTAAACTTGTCCCTTCGTTTCCATTTAATATTGCCTATCTCAAGGCAAATGATATGATGTGAGACCTATAGTTGCGTTCTTGTCTTAGAAAATCCATAAAATATGTCAATGTGAGGGAAGCACACTCAAAAAGATCACACGATCCCCTAAGACATGCGTGAAACACCTTATTATCCTTTCAAAATTAGACAACCCAAAATTTTGGTTCTCTATCTTTTTTTCTAGCTAGGGTGCACATCAGCAAACAAACATCTCACTAGAGCCTTAAGACAAATGCTTCCTTCTTGATACGCAAGTCACATAGCTTCTTGATCAAACCTTAGATATTTGGTCAGGAAAGATGGACTAATTAAGGAAGCTTTAATTGGATGAACATCCTCTTGACCTTGGAACGCATATCACGAATTTGGTCAGGTAATTTTGTTAGGTAGCAAGATGATAATTTTTGCAATTAGGGTGCCTTTGTTCTCTCACATATACATGTGTAGATCTAGTAAAGAAAATTTAGTAAAGAAAAAGATCTAGTAAATAAATGCCCTTATTTTCTGGCATTGAATCTGAGCAACCAATAAGCTAGCCACCTCGACAAATAATCTTAGTTCTCAGGCATTCTTTTATCTACTTGGATCCCAAGGTCACTGTAAAGGAGTAGTTTTAGTTGCAAAGTGATCCCCAAATTCTGTCTCTTTATCCCTATCTCCTTGGTCAAGGATCCATCAAATAGTTCCTCATTAATGACAAGGGGCGACATGATTATTGCCATAATCATGTCCATTGTCTACTTGCTAGCCACCTAGTATTGAAAAGTGTTACTCATGATCGTGTTGCTTATTCCTATATAAACATATATGTGTGTGTGTCCCATTATCAATACTAGACAAAATAGAAAAAGTCATATTTCTATATGCATATACAAATTTTCCTTTTGCACATCTAAGTTATATATTTTCACGATTTGATTTCATAATTACTCTAAATATATAAACATCCCAATCTCCCTGGTTTAGAACAACGGTGTTATAAATATATATATATACATATCCATATACATATCCACGTACTAATTAACCCTAATTCTTACGACTTTAATTAGAAAAAAATTAGGTCAGATATTTTTGTTTACTATTTATGAGCTCTCTAGAATTCGTTCCTAGTGCGGTGTATGCGTACGTGTATGTATATATATATATATACATACACACACACCTAATTAGGTAGCAAGGAGTATTAATATAGATGATCTAGCTAGCTATTAAAAATTAGCTAGCTAGCTAGCTGGGGAGTATTGAAGTGTGATTCCATGGCCCAAGGCATTGTCCATTGGTCTTGAAAATTACTATTATTATTATTTTTTGGCTGAAAGGTCCTGAAAATTAATTACTCATCACGAATGGTGTTGCCTGTCCTCATCATCATCTTTCTATATATCTTGATCATCTCCAATACAAACAAATTAATTGCTTCTTGGTGGGACATGCATTTCAGTACTACAGTTCCTTTTTCTGTAGAAAGAGCCAACAGTAAATTAATGAAAAGAAAGATTTCCATAGAACCCAGTTCCTCGAGCCATATCTCAGCAGTAAAAGGAGCTTTTTCTGTAAGGTTGTGTATCAGATTCAGAACTGGTTATTTATGTTATATATATATATATATATCAGTATTTATCTTTCTTCTTTTTTTCTTCCCCCTTTTTACTGGGTAAAGACCAAGGCAAGGGAACAAACCCAACTCAACAATTATATATGTAGTGGAACATTAAGACCTACTCGTTTACAAAAGCTCAGAAAACCAATCTTATTAATACCCATTTCTTGTAGAATAAAAATATATTGGGGTTGGAAGTTTACTTAATTAGCAAAAGAAAAAAATGTATTGGAGGTTTGTCTCATTCGATCGGTTAGCTGTTTAATTGCTCATCTACTAAATATTTATGTATGTATTTATATATGTGTATTTCTGTCTTTTTGCTAAGTGGATTATTAATTTTGGTTGAATTGATGAAATTTTGCCCAAACAAGAGGAAGGCGGGTGGTCCAATTTCCATATAAAGCTCTACCCTTTTGAGCAAGAATTTTGAAATAAAATTTCAATTATTTTATATATAACATCATTCAGTCCACGATATATAATCCTTCATCTCTTGAGCACCTAAAATTTTAAATAACCAGATGCACAGCTTGAAAAAATGTATTAAGTACCCAGATCCAAACCATGAAAATTTGTTTGTTGAAACCCGGACTTCAACCCGTGAATTTTCTTTCTCGGTTTATTTAAATGAAGAAAGAGAGAAGACGACACTTGCCAGCAATTTAGAAACCTAGTTTCATCACAGTACTGGTTCTTCCAAGTCCAGAACGGACAAAGAAAAAGCACTGATATGATACTAAGTAATTAGATCTCTCTCTGTCTGTCTCTGTCTCTCTCTGATCTCTCCAGCCTAATCATATTAAAATTTTAATGAACTTGATTAATTTATGTATGTACACACACACAGGCATATATATATATATATATATAATATGTGCCCCTTTTCCTCCGAGGAGCAAAAGAACCGAAAGTTATGTTCCATGGAAGAAATATAGCCGCAACCTCCATTTCAATCAACAATTATTTAAATGTGATATTTTTGTGGGTTTTATTTATTTCATGTATATCATATATATTGATGTCTCAAGTTGTTATTATTGAACCCTTGTGGGTCATTTCGCTTGTTTAAGGAGAAAAAAAAAACAAGAAAATTACCAGATCGAGGCTGCCTAAGATCTGCATCTTTTACTGTTGGAGATTCTTAATGATTCTTCCCTCTGAATGACATTAATCTTTATCCTTATGTTGTACAGTTGTAGATCCAGTGAAGCTGGTACAACGCCATAGAACCACTCGTTTTCCTTGGACAGAACTCGTAGGTCCCATGTCTAAGGAACTACATACATTGATTTGAAAACTAAAAGGAAATGAAAATGGAAGGCAACCCCTGTGCTGTGGCCTCCGCTAAGTGCTGCTTTATTGGTACGGACGAAATTAAACAGCGGCTACCCCAAAAAGAAATAGTCATATTCCTTACTGTTTGGTTCTCCAGAAAAGCAACGAAATATATATATAATCTGTAGCCGGCTAGGGCAAGAAAATGAAAGGGGGAGTATAAAGCCTTTGCTTTGTGGATCACTTCCGAGAGATCTGAACTTATCAAACTCCATATATTTTAATGGACGGGAGAAATATTAAACTATGATTTTATACGAACTAGACTTCTTATAAGTGCAATTGTATGCCCAGTTGCAGACCCAGAAAGTGTGACTGCTGGTTAATTATATTGCCATAATGATCTGCTGCAAATTAATCAACAATTTAATTACCTTCAAATGCACCACTTTGATCTTCTTGTACAAGCTGCAACGAAGCACATATATATATATATGTTTTTTGTTCTTTCTTTACTGCTTCTTTTTGGTGATAGAATGAAACTTTATACATCTATATATGAATGTGCATATAAATATATATATTATTTGTTGCTTTCAACATTTCAAATACAGTTGGAAAATGCCACTTTTGCTCCTCAAATATGCGTATTGTATGGCTAAACTCTACGACCGAATTGAAAATTTTGAAGTGGGTTTCCATGACCGCTAGAAATCTGACGTTCCTATATATATATATATAGTGCTATCTACATATACCGTATATTCCTTTCATTTTATCTTATGAATTACATATATATTCAAAATACAACCATTTATATTTATTAACAAGTGAATTATACTAACTAGAAAAACAAAAAAAAGAGTGAATTAATTATACTAATTAAGATTAAGGAATTTAATCTTCATTATTTTTGCAAATCTCTCTCTCTCTCTCTCTCTGTCCAGATCTCTCTCCCTATCTCTCATAAAGCCTTGAAAGAGAGGAACTAATACAGGAGGTCCACCATCAGATCGGACATTATTGTTGTGATGCTCAAGGAAAACATTCGGATGTAAATTAATTTATGGATCAAAGATTTTTGTTACTAATTGTACGTTGGTTTCCTCCTATATTGTTGGGGGGGATGGGGGATAGAGAGACACTTCACATTATTTTAAAAGTCTTGCTTAGTGAAAAATTATACTTTTAGAAATTATAATTTTGAGATAATTATTAAGACTTCTTTAAAAGTCTTGCTTAGTGAGAATGATGTCAATCATCTAATTCAGCATGGAGAAAGAAATTAAAATAATATTAAAATTGAAATTAATTTAATTTAAGACGTCAAATTGTGAGTTCAAATCCTTAAAAGATTTAATAACTCAATTTGAGTTGGAGTAGAAGCCTTTAAATGACTTTGAGATTGGTTTAGTTGAGAATTATGTTTGCTCCTACGTACTTGGCTTCCGCATGATTGCAACGAGAATAGAGTGAAGTTTTTTAATTCTCAAGTTTTGTTTATTTGGAAGTTAATTTTGATAATTTTATGGTTATAATTGAGTAGTTATCTTCATCTAATTGAGTTGAAATTTTGGAGAATTATTCCATTTATTGCAAGCAAGGTTCTGTATAGTAGATTCATATATTGGAGATCTTTATTCATATTTCTATGATATCGTTAGTTCTTTTGGACCAATTAAGGGAGATTGTTCTAATCTCTCTTGGGTTTCTTTTATATCCACAGTGGAATTATAAAAAGTCACAATTTAATTATTGTGAGATCATGTTAATTAGGCATGATTTCTAATACCTTTTGATTTTTTTATGGTGGATTTTTTTTATCAGAGATTGTCTCGTAGTTTTTTTCTTTGCAACTAAGAGTTTTTCACATTAAAACTTTGTATTCCTTTGTGTGATTGTTAGGTTCTATTTTATTTAATTTGATTATTATTATTATTATTATCTAATGATCCATTATAATACCACAATTGGGGAGAGTTTTATTTTTGAATTATTTAATAATTTAAGTTTTTCTCTCAATAACTGATATCATATCTTTGGCTCTTTCATTTGGTTGTGGTTAATTATGAAAGAAAATTCTAAAAGATTGATTAGCTTGAGTGAGAATAACTATCACTTATGGAAAGTAAAGACGTTGGATTTACTTTATTGTAATAAACTTCAAAAACCTATTATTAGTGATAAGACTCAAAAATAAGGTAAATGATATGAGTGATGTTGATTGGAAATAGTTAAATAAAAAAGTAATTGGATTTATTCGTCAATGATTAGATGGCAATGTTTATTATCACATTAAAAATGAAACTTTATTTTGTGGAAGAAATTGAAAGAGTTGTATACAATAAATCTTTCTTGATGCATAAATTGGTGAATTTGAAATATAATTAATATAAACTCTCATGATTGACCACTTGAATGAGACGAAGAACCTTATTAATCAACTTGTTAACATGAAAGTTAATATTGACAATAAAATACAAGTTTTGTTTATTTAAAGCTCTTTTGTAGACGATTGATAGACTTTGGTATCTAAAGTTAGTGATTAAACTTTGAATGGTGTTGATACCATGAGTCAAATGAAGAGTAGCATATTAAATGAAGAAACAATGAGAAAAAAAGTTAGTTCACTATCTCATTAAGTAATCCCAGTTACCAAAAATCAGGGGAAAAATCAGACAATAAGTTAGAATTATAGAGGGCATTCTAGAAACAAATCCAAGTTAAGAAAAAATGGAATGCTATTGGTGTTACAAGATGGGTCAAGTAAAGAAATAAAAAACTCTCAAAAGAAAAAAACAGATAAGATTACAAAAAATAGTGATAAAGAAATAGTTGCATTTGCTTTGAATAGATTATTATTATAGTGATGAGAATTTGGTAAGATTCTCGTGCCATCAATTAGATTGGATCACTTACATTAGTGCACCCATCCATGTTACCTCGAGGATGTAATCATTCTCATCTTACTAAGCAAGTGATTTTGACATTAATTGCTAGAATGGAGAACAATGGTGTTTTTGAAATTGTGGGCATGTGAGATATTTATTTAGAGACTAACACTCAATATTGCAGATAGTGCTTGAAGAACTAGATATTAGGCTAAATTTAATTTTTTTCTAAGAAGCTTGATGATCAAGGGTATAGTAACATCTTTCGTGAAGAACTGTGGAAACTTTTGTAGGGTTCTCTTATTGTGGTTAAGGGTAAAAAACATAATTTGCTTTACTTGATGCAAATAAAGGTATACAGTGAAAAGGTGAATGTTTTAGATTGGGATCAAATGAAAAAATCATGACATATGACACTTGGGCGTATGGGTTAGAAAGGTTTGGGTTTGCTAGTCAAGAAACATCTATTACTAGGAATGAAAGGTGTTACATTGAAGCATTGAGCATTGTTTGACAAATAAGCAACACAAACTTAATTTTAAAAATTATTTTTCTTCAAAGAAATTACATGCTCTAGTTTTGGTATGTTTTGATGTGTGTGATTCCATGACAACTAAGACAATTAGTGGTGAGTTGTAGTTTGTCACATTTATTGATAATTTCTCCATAAAGGTTTGGGCATATGCACTAAAATCTAAAGATCAAGTGCTATACATGTTGAAAGAATTTAGGTTAGTGTTGAAAGGCAGACGAGCATAAAATTGAAATACATCCAAATAGATAATGGAGGTGAGTATAATAAACCATTTTACTGCAAAAGTTAGGGTATAAATCAACAGATGATTACTCCAAAAGATCACTCAAGAAAATGGTATAGC
This sequence comes from Diospyros lotus, assembly GCF_014633365.1. Classification (NCBI taxonomy): domain Eukaryota; kingdom Viridiplantae; phylum Streptophyta; class Magnoliopsida; order Ericales; family Ebenaceae; genus Diospyros; species Diospyros lotus. Next base: position 5,899,988 of record NC_068349.1, on the reverse strand, counting down.
AAAAATGATACCATGATGGAAAGAGTGAGATGTATACTATCACGTATGAAGTTACCAAATACCTTTTAGGGTGAGGTAATGAGGACAACAACGAATTTGATTAATCTCTCACCTTTAGCTCCTTCGAATATTGATGTTCCAACAAGGATATGGTTAGGAAAAAAAGTTTCTTATGGTCACTTGAAAGTATTTGGTTGTGTTCCTTATATACACATTTCAAATGATGAGAGATCGAAGCTGAGACTGGCACGAGCTGCAGCCCGTGCCTGCTTCTTCCCCCCCTCCTAATCCACCCCTACACTGAGGCAAATGGTTGGTAATTGGCTAACTAGTGCCATACCACATGATTTGCAGATTGTACCCATGCGATTTGCAAGCATAGTGCCCCCTTTTCAACAATTCCCATAGCCTCGTTTTGTGATTGACTTAATAATTAGCTTTGAGTGCCAACCCACACACTAGAAGGTGTGCATATAAGATCAACCTCGAAAGAAAGACGACAGGCAAAAAATATTCTGGATGGAAAAGGGCAAGGCAAACGAAGGCTAACAATACCTAAGGCATTCAAACCATCTTGGGGCAATTAGGTAGCTCCCATCTACCCAATGAGTTGGATTCCCCAAGGATTGGGGAACCTTCATGGGGAAAACCACAAGCAACATCGACCAATGGCTAAGTAAAACAAAACCACAATATAAGCATGAACAAAAAAGGAAAGGGAATGAAGTTTGCAAATAGAAAATATTTTGGTCAAAAAAAGGCGAGGCAAATGAGGATTAGCAATAACTAAGGCATTCAAACCACTTTGGACGGGTAGGTACCTTCTACCAAAACCAAAGAGTCAAATTTCCCAAGGGTTGTTGAATCCTCAAGGGACAAACCTCAAACAACACCAACTATTGACTAAAAGAATAAAAAGCATAAGCATGCACACAAAGCATAAAACAAAGTCAACACAACAGAAGGAAAGAAGAGTGGTCCTTAAACATGTCATTTATTGACCAAAAAAAAAAATACAAGGCAATTACAAGAACTCCTACTAAAACTAAGGCAAGAAATGAAAGATAGATTCTACATTAAAAAGAATAAATCCTATATATACATTAAGAATGCAATTCCAAATCTTGGGAGAAAGGTAGTAGAACCCTTCTTTGGCATCATGATCCAAGTTAGTGGCATGGTCGTCTAATTGTCAGAACTTAGCAAGGCCACATTAGTACTTAGAATAGGCCAATTGCAATGTATCTATAGCCTTCTTATCAGAGTCTTTCAACCTCCTAATGAAGGTGTTCATCCCTTGCCTAGCAACCTACTCTACCTCAACCCAAGCTTTATCCCTCTCGTAACACACTTAGAAAATTTAGCTATCGCAAGATTTCTTCTAAAGTTCATAATACTTTGCTTCTGCATTTTTGTAAACCTCTGGAAGCATGTTATAGGTGAAATACAATACCCTAAGCTCCTCTCTCACCCTCTATTATGCTTTAGAGGCATGATCTACATGGTCAACGAATAACTAGTGAAGGCTCTCGAGTTCCACGACATATAAACAACTACTGTTAAAACCTTTGTTGCCATGCGATCACATTCCTTTTAGGATCCATAACTAGCCTCCTTCACGATATCATGGGACAATTGCAAAAGTCGCAGGTACTACTCCAAGTTGCTGACTTAGGATTCTAGTTCTAAAACTTGATCATTAAACACCAAAAGGTTTTTAATTAGCAAGACAAACCAACAACTTCTTGACTTGGTCCTCACTATCAACAATATGCTTTTAGAAAAATTACTCCCAATCCATTACTACTTCACGAAAACTAGTTAGGTTCTACAAAAACAAAAACATAAGATATAAAAAAAATGACAATATGAAAAGTGAATATGGAGATAACTAACCATAAGGGCTTTAGAGTAAAATTCTGGGTATATATTGCCTAAAGAGGCCCTCGAATAGTCCTTTTGTCACTATGTCAGAGATTTATAGAGGGTATAATGTTGGGAAACACCTTTGAAGAAGAGGTATCTGTCTTTGGGACCGTGTCTGTTATATTCACCGTGGCAAGAGGTGAACCATCAATTATGGACAAGATAGACATAGTAGGGTCAACCATGAGAAATGATGCTAACTAGCAACATGGTGAGGATGTTACCCTCAAGACAACAATCTTTAGGAATATGGAAAGTGTAACAACCTACCCTCTCAAGGCATGTCACTATTTTGGGATTTTTTTTTTTGAATATATATTTCTTCTTGTAACACCATCTCGAAATTCCCAAAATATCATATTTAAAAATCCCTAAACATATATATATATAGCATTCCAAATAATAAGCTAAGGAATAGTAAATTAATTACTATGAAAGTAGAATCAAAATCTGATAGGGTATTGTAATAGCAAAAGAAATCAATTAGTACAATATTATTTTTAATAACCATAAAAATTATAATATCTAACAAACAAAATTAACATATAAATAGATGTAACATGTCATCTATTATCAAGATTCTCAAAACTTGTTCTAGCACGAATGTAAGACTCATTACATGACTACTAGTACAATCACATCTCAACAATCTCATTTCCTTTTTCACTGTACATCTCACCTAAAAAGTTGAATATTCTAAAGACAAAATCCAAATTAAAATATGAATATTCTAAATGAAGGTTAAAAATAATTTTCATGAATGTATGATGGATTGATATAAATCAACTGACACCCTAGAGTAGTTTACGTTAGCATTCTAGCCCCAACATGGAACCCTCAACAATCATCCCGGCAATCACACACGGCACGGTATACTTCTACAGTCATTCCAACAAAACTTACTTGGGGAAATGCAAATCAAGCTACTAGGGCAATATCTCATCGTACCATGGTCAACATGGATGACACAATTATCGATATGTCAATTTCAAGCCCAATGCAATATCACAATTATTGAGACAATACAACATGCACATATATGACATGATGCACATAAATCACATATTTTGGCAACTCTCGTGAAATTCATGCTCAATTTAGGTAAATCATTTCAAGTATAATTTTTTGAAAAAAAAAAAAATCATCTCAATCTAGCTATTTAAGCTTCCACGAAATTCATGTCATGCCTCGAGACTCGTGACCTGATATTTTTCCTGACCAAAATTCAGGAACAATTAATATAATTAAAGTCTTTAATTTGTTCATAATTTTTTCCATTTTTTTTAATTTTTTTTCTTACTTTCACGCGTTTACACATGCCTGCACCTATGCGCTTTGAGCATGCTCTTCACGTGTCTTCTCCGGTTGTCTTCTTCCGCGTTCCTCTCATTAGCTGACCACTGATTTTTCTTGTTTTCCTTGCTTTTCTTCCTCTTTCTTACTCTATTCTTTCTTCCAAACACAATGAACCTCTTGGTGGCTTGAAAATCCAGCCAAAACCCCATCAATTTGGCCTATTAATCCTTGGCTTCGACGAGTACTCGATTTTTCTGTGAGACTTTGAAACACCCTCAAAACTATACCAAAATTCCTCAAACTCTTTAGAAATTCTCTCTTTCATTTGGAGAACAAAAGCCCTTTATCCATTTTTCCCAATTTATCCCCAAATGCTCGAATTTTTTAACTAAAAATTTGATAAAACCTTGGGTTAAAATCCGACTATTAGCATTCCGACCATTTTTTTGGCCAATCATATTGCCCATTTGCACCGAGCGACCTTACCTTAGGACATAATGGCCCTAAACCCTTTATTTGACGTCAATTTGACGTCGGTTGTCAGTGGCCACAATACGATTGTTGGCAACTTACAGTGTGTTCACACTGCTTATTACAATTCAGCCCCTCAATTTTTTCCCTCTTTCACTTTAGTGCTTTGCCCTCAAGTCTTTAGGTTTCAAAATTTACACTTAGTCCTCACAACTTTAAAAAATTACACTTTGCCCCCAATAACTTTAAAAAATTATGCTTTTGCCTTAATAAAAATTACACTTAAGTACAAATTTTTTTGGGCATTATAGGGAGCAAATTTGTTGTCTTCAAAATACCCCCCAATAATGACCTTAATTTGCGGAGGGGGTACTAACCCCAAATGCGTTGCCAATAATCTCCACATCATCTTTGGCCACATCAGCATTGACCTTTGTAGGATATGTAATGAGACTTTGAGAAAAATAATAAGCCTCAATCGCATGAGCTCTCCTACGTTGGGTGTAAGCTCGAACGACCTTAAAGGTCTAATGGTGCATTTTTTAGCTTTCTTCTAAATCCTTGCAACCAATTCCTTCCTTGCAAGTTGTCTTCCAAATGATCTTTGGACAAGGTGGCACAACTTCTTGCCAAGACCCTACTCCTTAAAGATAGTACATCAGGGTTTTAGATTTTATCTTTCTCTAGGTTAGACATTATAGCTTGTTTTTTTAGGCCTAAGTTTTAATTTTTTGTGTATTTAGCATTCTTTCCAAATATGTAGTTGTGACAAATGTGTTAGTGTCCACCTTAACAACACGTTTCCTTTGTTTTATTTTTCATTTTTTTTAATGGGCCTTTAATGGCACTTGCAAGAAAATTGCATCATGAGGATGTTTATGTATTGTCTTCCTGAACCATTGAGTGAGGATGACCCATCGAAGTTTGAAAGAAAGCTAGGATTTCTTTGGAAAAGTCTATCACTAGCTAGGATCGCATGGATAAAGTTGTCACTTACAAAGAGGACAACAAAACATAAGGACAAAGAAAGAAGAAAGAGAGCAAAAAACACATAAGAAACACCCTCAAAAAGTAGAATATATATTACTTATGAAGTTTAGTATTGCAATACTTTCCATTTTCTCACATACTCTTGTGGTGCTTTCGTGTTTTTCTTGTGTTGCGATATTTCTATTTTACTCTTGTGGTCATCTTTATTTTAGTTTTGTGGTGTTCTAATTTTACTCTTGCAACCCTTCGAGTTTTTTTTTTTCACAATACTCATATTTTAGTGTTTTGGTGTTTCCATTTCACGCTAGTGCTATAATTTTACTTTTGCATTGTGGTGCTCCATTTTAGTATTATTATACTCTTATTTTACCTTTGCAGTGCTTCTATTTTTTTATTATGATACTTTAATTTTTTTTCTTACAAATACTTCTTTTTTACTCTTATAGTGCTCCCATTTTAGTCATTATAACGCTAATAATGTATTAATATTATTATGCAATTACAACTTATTATAATGCTATTAGTGTAGTAATATTATTAATTATAATACCAATATATATTGTTATAGCATATTACAGTTTAGTATCAATAATAAAATATATAATGTTTTAAAATATAACATAGTAATATATGTATTATTATATTTTATTGTTTTAATAATATTTTAAATTAATATACCATCGACGTTGGGATTATATTGTAATTGTTTCTAAATCTTGTGGGTTTTACTGTGTTAAATGTAAAGTTGCAGGATTGCATAGAACCCCTCAAAAGCATATAAAATATATTTAAAAAGGAAAAAAAAAAAAAACAAAAATAGCCCGTCGAGGGAGGAAGTTGCCATCTTTACAGGTGACAGCTTCTTAGTGGTTCGGTTACCGCAAGATATGGTGGCCTAAGGTCACCATAAAATTTGCTTCTGATGATTCATGCACGGAAAGTAGACTAAAATAGTGAGTCTCAACGTAAGCAATTAAGGGAGACAGAAGATACAAATTAGTCTAGCGGTGGTGTTCGAGGAATAGAGAGACAGAGAGAGCGGAGGGGGGAGGGCAGTTTTATCCTCCTCATTCCCCTTCTACTTCTCTGATCTATGTCGAGATGTAGGAAACTGCTGATTGAGGAGGAGAAGGAGAAGGAGATCTCAGCCATAGTTGATTTGATCGGTGAAGAGATTCGACAACTTTGCTGGAGAATAGAGTTAGTCTTCGTAAACAGCGATTTCTGTCAAGATATTCAGAATTTTCATGATTTTGTGCGACGTTATGATTGTTTGAGGTTAATCAAGGGTGTATGCGCTAATCTGGTCAAAAGTGAAATCAACTTCATTTATTGTGTGTAATTTGTTGCAGAGCAGTCATCGAATTTATAAGAGTGATTGAATAGATTGAACCAGTAGCAACGGTTGCGACGATCGACGACCTTGGGTTGAGGCACAAGGTTGGCTTGACGACTCGGCTCTGGTTTGCAGGACGCTATGTTCTGCAAAAGCACCATAAACACAGCAATCGCAGCATCCGTCGCAGCCGCACCGGCGGCAGAAACAAGCGGTGTCGTTTTAGCCTTGGGATGGCTGAAGACGTCGTCGGGATTCCTAGTACGTAAGTTCATTTATTTAATCGTTAAATATTTGGGGATTGTTTGATTTTGCTTTGTTTGCTTTGCAAGGGGTGAATGCATATCGTTAATTGTGCATTTAAGTGTTGGTATTGGTTAAGGTTAGAAATTTGTGAAATCATCTCAATATCACCAATAAATAGGGAGAGAAATTCCCCAGGTTTACTTTGTTGGTAACTTGATTTTGATTCTTGAACCTCTTAATGTTACTCCAATTAGAGTTTTTTGAAAATGATATTGTTTTAGTCAAATATTACCAAAACAAGATTTACCTTAAAATATTTACCAATCTAGGATTGAACTTACCATGCTGGCAGGCTAGCTAGCGTGGCAATGAAAATGTATAACTATTTGTGACACATAGTTATCTCATATATAATCACTTGTGTGACACGAGCGGTTATATGTTAAATAAATTGCTCATGCAATGAGTGATTATATACTAACAAACAATTTTCTAGTGTTAAATGTTGTGGATACAGATTTCAATTTTCTTGTGCTTCTAGTGTTTTGGTTGCCTTTTGGAATCTTGTATCTTTATGAATTCCCAGTGATTCATGCTTCTCAGTTGTGCAGGGTGCCTTGGATTTCCTGAACCGAAGTAGCAAATAATCTTCAGAAAGACAGCATGTAAGTAATACTATCTTTCCAATTATGTTTTTCCACCTTTGCCTTGTTTCTTGGCCTCAAGGGTTACCCGACAAGGTCTAGAACCTTTGTTTTATGGTTTGATGTTTTCTTCTAACTAAATAATATCTGAATTTGTTGAAATCCTTAAATAATGCAGCAGGATGTGTACAAAGGTACGGGGAATATATATTATATCATGATAGTTCCTAAGGCAAATCCAAAACAAGCTTGCTCCTCACTTTTGGCATCACCTACCATTTGGGGTTCTTCAACAACTCCATCTGGGTCCTGCTTTTGGGTTTCCTCAACTATATGAACTGAAGTGTTCTCTTTCAATTGTCGTTTATAGAGTTAGAATCTAAGTTCTAGCCCCTCGTCATTTGATTTCTTGTTTAAATCAAAACAACACTTTCTCTTCTGAATTTCCACATCAAAATTCCCTAAACCACACTCTTTTTTAGTCTACTCAAAATTCGCATTCAAATTGAGATCAATTGCATGTATTTTTCTTTGAACATTGAAATTTTATATTATATCCCTCGCTTAAATTAACCCTCACCCAAAAAAAAAAAAAAATCAATCCAACATTTAACCCCAATACAATCACTAGAACTCATCAAATGCCCCATAGCTGAAACAGTATCTTCCAAGAACCCCTTTTGGCTCGGACCATCTCTCTTCACCACTGTCAAACAACTTTTACTTGTGAAATTCGTCGAATTTATGTTTTCTAGAATTGGCAAGAAGATGGCGCCATTTCTTCGGCTTCCAGAAGATTAGATTAGAACTTAGAAGCACCAGCACCAGATTGATCATTGATCAAAATTCTCATCCCTATTCCATGTAAAAGTGAAGCAACCTTAGATAATTTCAATTCCTCGGAATCTCATGCCATGGCCTTGCCTACATGACACCACCTAGGGAACAAGATAAAGGCGACATCCAAGAAAACTAATAAAGTCATCCACTACTGACAACCAAAGAAAAGATTGATGGTGATCATTCCCTTGTTCTTTGGGGCCTACTTAATGGATGGCTTTATTAGTTTTCTTGTCCACTTACCTTTCCCCTGCACACTAGGTTGAGGAGGTGGAATTATTGAAGTTGCTTTATTTTTTCATGTAGTGGGAATGAGGACAAGAATCGTGATCAATGATCAATCTTTTACTGGTTTTTCTAAGTTCGAACTCACAAATGAGCCTTGAGTTTCTAGAAGCCCAAGGAACGTCGTCTTCTTCTTGTCGATGCAAGTGACAAATTTTGCTAGTTCATGAGTGAAAGTTGCTAGGTGAGGAGATTATTCTAAGGATTATTCAAGCCAAAAGGTTTAGGGTACTGTTTTAGCTATGGGGAATTTGAGTTCCACCGACTATAATGGGTTAAGGTGGATAATGTGTTGAATTTAACTAGGGGAAAATAATTTAAGCTAGGGATTTGATTCAAACTTTCATTCTAAAGAACAACGTCCAAGGAAAAATGCATGCATTGATCTCAATTTGGATGAGAATGGTGATTTTGAAGTAAACTTAAGAAAAAGATAATTTAGGAAATCTTAATGTGGAAACTCAGAAGAGAAAGTGTTGTTTTGATTTAAACATGAAATCAGATGGCGAGAACTAGAACTTAGATTCTAACAATAAACGACAATTGAAAGAGAACACTTCAGTTTATGTAGTTGAGGAAACCCAATAGCAAGGCACAAATCGAGTTGTTGAGAAACCCCCAATGGTAAGTGATGCTAAAAGTGGGGAGCAAACTTGTTTTGGATTTGTTGTAGGAATCGTCAGGATACAATATTTGACCAGTCTTGAGATGGTAACCTCAACAAACGCCTCATCATTTTGCTGCTGCTAATGCTTCATCTCCCCTGGACCTCATGCAACACAGTGTTTCAGTTCTTCCACCTGTGAGTTATTCTATAACGAACTCATGAAGTGATAAGATAATAAACATAAATTTGACTCATTTATTGGCTTCCAAATAGGACGATCAAATATTTGGCAGCATCAAATGTCACCCACTTCCTTTGGCTAGAATTGGACTTAGAAGCGGGGTTTTTTATTTTTTGAGAATGTTTTTGTCTTCTTGACAGGTTTACACGTAAAATTATACAGGACAGGTTTTCCCCATATTCCTAAGGTATTCTCCATATATATTATAACAAATTTAGTTTCTGAAGACACAAGGTTTCACTAATAATACCTTCTCATGTTGTCTATCGTCCAAATTTCAAATGTTCTATTTGCTTATTTATTCATAATACTAACATGACTTTGTCTGACTTAAGCATCAAAGGATCCGCACAGAAGAAATCTCCACGTGCCATACGACTGTGTATTGCCTTGCAGCATCTTTCCCAAACAGCAGAGCTACTCCCCTAGGCAGTTACCTCAACCTCCCACTTCAATTTTATGCTGCTTATTCAAGTCCAACAACTATTTATTCTAGAGACTCAGGCCAATTGATCTCTCCCCCAAATAGAGGCACAAGTTCTCCCGTACAACGACGAACTCTTCCCCGAACAGCAGCCTGCTACTTGCTTCCCAGCTCGCAGACCAAGTTCCTTGCCTGGCTCTACCAGAACTTGAGCTTCCCACTTAATAAATTTTAATTGTTGTATATTTCCAGCAACAACACAATTAGAACTCTTTATGCCTCAAAATTTGTAATTGGAGTTCTTGAGTTCTCTAGCTTTCTCTTGTTTTCTTGTTTTACCTTCTTGTATTGATTTTTTCAGTGGTTAGGTGTGGTCCAAGGAGAAGGCTGATTTAACCAATTAAAGCCAACATAGTTGGTTTGGTGAGTTCCAAGGCCTACAACTGGGCCGTGAGAATTGAATGAATAATTCCAGGTACTGGCCTACATTGCTCTAGAGAGTTAATTATCTGGTTCAAATCTTTGATATTCATTATAACATTTGTCCTCAGATCAACGTCTCTCTCTGAAACAAAGCTTCTATAAAAACCTCTCCTCAGAATATTCTCAATTTCCCTCTTGGACACTCTACAACACAAGGACAACACTCTCTGCACACTCTCTGCCATAATCATGTTGTCTGTGAAAATGACTGACTATCTGCCGTTGTCTAACTTGCTTGATTTGGGCTTTAAAGGTTGCGTGGGCGTTGAACCCATGAAGCATCTTGGATCTCTGCTTGCTTGTAATGGCCAGTCGCCATGCTTGTGGTTGCCCGCGCGCTTGTAGCTGCACCATTTCATAACTCTTTGCTCTTACAGTAGAGGTATGTTGGAAGATGGATTTGTTATGTATGGAATTTGCTTGACTATTACGATAGGCAGTGCCAAAAATGTCAAACGACATCGTTTGAAATTCTTCTGCATAGTTGGTACAACACTGTGACCTCTACCTCAGATTCCTTACTTGAAAATCGAATTTTCCATTTATTCTTTAGTTTTTTCTTTATTTCTAAAACCTTTTAGAGATTTCATTCCTTCTGGTTGGATTTTCTCCCTATATAGGCTAATAGAGAGACGATCCACATATTATTTTAATAAATTTATAATTATTTTTGGGTATCGTTAACCATTGAGCAATGATTAAATTTCAATAAATGCATCTTTTCATTATTTTTAGTTTTAAAATAATTTTATTAATTAATTGATAAAATATTACAAAATACAATACATTTATTATTAACTAATAAAATTATTTTGAAACTAAAAACAATACACCTTGTCTAAAAACAAGGTGCATTTATTAAGGGTTAATTTTTTTGGGTCCATAAGAGTATGTGTAATAAAAATAGAAAATAATTAGAGACAAATTATAACTTATATAATTTGATGTAATTATTAAGACTTATTTAAAAGTCTCCCCTAATGAGAATGATGTCTTCGTCTAATTTGACTTGGGGGAAAGAAATCAAAATAATGTTAAAATTGGAGAAATATTTAAATTGTCTCCAGATTGATATAGTGGAGAATAATTTTTGTTCTTGTTTTGGCTTCCTCAAGTTTTGCTTACGTGTGTTGTTTAGAAGTTAATTTTGGTAACTGTGTAATTATAATTGAATGGTTAATCTTCGTCTGGAGAATTGTTTCGTTTTTGCAAGTAAGGTTTTGTATGATGAATTTGTACACTAGAGATTTTTATTAGCCAAAAGCATATTTTTGTTTATAAATTTTATGGGTTTTTTTTTTTTGTGTGAAAATTTAAACTTTTCGTAATTTTAAATGTATATCTAAATTGTATAAAATCACTCATTTAAACATCTACCTAACAAATAATAAGCATGTGTGTTGATGTGATAGTTTTTCATTGTCTTCTCAACGTGCGCGCTCTCTCTCTCTCACTAGTTACGTCAACTCCACCGTCATCTCTCTTTTTTCGACGTTTCCTCAACTCCATCTCTCTCTATATCACCTCAAATTTGATGGTGTCTTTGGTCTCATTCTCTCTATCCAACAGTGTCTCCTCAACTCCCTCACTTGCTTTGCCATTACTTGATTTTAATGGTGAAAGAAGATGATTCTTCACAATTAACCATGTGTAAAGTCTCAATAGCTCTAGCTTTGGCTTTTTCCTTTTTAGATCCTTCTTCTTTGCTCTTAATTGTTCTAGTCACTTGAATAAAAATTTTGTAGCTTTGTCAAATAGAAAGAGGGAATTGAGGAGACACCACTAAAAAGAGAAATGGAACTTACGAGACTCCATATAGAAAGAGAGTGAGCTAAGGAGACGTTGGAGATAGAGAGGAGATTTAGTTGAAGGAGGTGCCAAAGAAATATAAGAAGTTGAGAAGAAATCGAAAAGGGAGATGGAGCTGAAAGGATGCCACTGAAGAAAAATACGAAGCTGAGAAGATGCGAGAGAGAGATAGAGAAAGAGATATTGGAAAACTGTCACATTAACGCGCATACGTATCATTTGTTGCTCAGGTGTTTAAATAAGTGATTTTTTACGATTGATGAATATATTTAAAACCACGACAAATACAAGGCTACACAAGAAAAAAAAAACATAAAAGTTTAGAAGAAAAAATATGTTGTTGATTTTTATTCAAATCACTATTGATTTCTTTTAAGATTACAAATAGTTGTTATTTAATTATTATAAATTCTTCTTGGGATGACTTCTTATTCTTATTGATTATTAAAAATAGATTTTTGTCGGAATTTATCCTGTGACTTTTTTCTTCACGTTGAAAGATATAGATTTTTCACGTTAAACTTTTATATTTTTGCATGTGATTGTTTTTTCATTTCATTTTATTTAACTACTGTTATTTATGAGTGGTTTATTATATTACCATTGGAGAGAGTTTTATTTAATTATAAATAGGTTTAAATTTTTATTATTTATTTTTAGATTATTTAAATTCATAAATTCTTTAAAAAGTTTTAAATATTGAAATTCATATTAACTACCTATAAATTAATAGCGAGGTTAAAATTGTCATTACAAAATCAAATATTTATATTGTAACACTGCAAAGTTAATCAATAATTACATATTGCAATTTAAACCTATTTATAATCAAAATATGTACTCTAGTTTTCGAATAAGAGAAATTTAAGACAACATGTTTAAGGGATTGTCATAAATAGAGAATTAATCTTTCTAATTTTAGAAAATATCAAAAATACTTCTACTTGCTTTGAAAATTGTTAAGATAAAAAAATAATAATGATAATTACTATTACTCGAATTATTACCTTTTTTAGAATGAACGCTTACCTATTTATAAAGGAACTCATAAATATTTATGATATTTTGAGATCGACTAAAATTAGGATTTTTATACATCATGTCCATATTTTTGCAGGATTTTTGGAAGAATTTTTGGATATCAAAATTATTTTGTTCGCGCTTTATTCAAAATCTCCTGAAAATAGAGAATTTATTACACAAGTTTTGAGAGGACACAATTCTCGGAACTTGATTATAGTTTATGAACCCATGCTCGAGAGATATAATTTGAGACGTTTTGTATTTTCGAGAGACATTCAATCTCTTGGACATCATTTTGGGGCCAAAATGATGCTTTAGACATTTGGACTTTTTTATCTTTTAGTAGATTTAATTTGTGGCACATCAATAACATTTTTTTTTTTTTGGTTGACATGTCCCTCGTTTATACACTATTTCTAAAAAAAAAATAGTGCACTAAGATTGCTGTGTTTGTTTCTATTAATTTTGTTAAAGTGTTTATTAGACATTTCTCCAAGGCTATTTGACAAAAGCTAAAATTTTTGTCAAAATGCATTATTATTTGTTAGATAAATTCCCCTTTTAGACTCATGTGATTTAGGTTATTTGTACGAAAAACTCCTAAAAGTTTAAAAATATTTCTATAAGTTCAAATAGTTTCTATTTTTGCACATACACCCTTTCATCACCTAAGTTTAAAAATGTCTCTGAAGAAGCCACTCACCAATACCATGTTTAGTCTTCGCTTGTTCCAAATTAAACATAAAATAGAATGTGAAAAACACTACTCACCAATAATAATAAAGGTCGCAAAAGCCAATTAATTCCATAGGAATCCACTAACCCACAACCATAAAACACCATTCAATGGTTTTTATTTCGTGAATTAATTTCCAATGAGCCAAACTACCAACCACCCACGACTGATTATGGGCAATGGCTGGCTAGATGTGCAAAGAGGGCCAAAGATCCAGAACCATGTTAAATATTATCATTACCATCTTTATCACGTTCGTGAATAGATTTCTATATAATTTAAAGGATAAATGAAATGAGTACTATTGTATTGGGAAGAAGCCGCCAAAGCGGGCTTGTTTCCTTTGCCCTGACTACCAACACACCGAGGTTTAGGTTGTTAAAAAGAAGCTAAAGATAGCTATGGGTATGGATATTTATTATTATTATTATTATAATTGAGAGAGTTTAAGTATTAAAAAATATTTATAAAAAGTTGGGTTGCAATTGAACCTATTCGAGCTATCAAGGAGCTCAAGTTCAATTAGACTTGGCTTGTTAGGCTAATTTCTAAACTTGAGCTCAAGCCCAAACACTTGTTGGTGAGTCCAAACTCAAGTTGGGGCTTGCAAAAACCTATCGAAGGAGGTGTGTGGCAACAACAATAAGAGGTAGCAACCAATGATGATAGCGTATCGGAGGTGTATATTGCGACGACAAGCAAATATAAGGTATAACAGGTGATGGCAAAGCGATGGAAAACGATGTGCAATGGCGAAGGAAGACAACAACCAACGGTGGTTCAACCTTAGATGGAGGCTTGTAGTGATGGTGGCGACAGCAAGTGTTGACTGTGGGCGATGTCGTGTTTGCCTCTCGCTTTTTGTTTCTTTCTTCTTTTGTTTTTAATCTTCTTCATTTTTTAGGGTTTTTAATTTAAATAACTATTTATGTGGTGTTTGGCTAAATCTAATTTTTTATTTTACTTTATTATATATACATATATATTATATTATGTTAAATGATTAAATTAATAAATATATAATAATTTTAAATAAATTCAATTTAATTATATTATTATAATAATTTAAAATTTAATAACTTTATATTAAATAATATATTTATAAAATTATAAATAAATATATTAATATATTCATAAATGAGCATATTTACAAGCTATTTATGAATTTTTAATCGAATATGTTTATGAGTCTTTAATCGAACTTATTAGTATTTATAAGATTTTAATTGAATATGTTTGCGAATTTTAACGAATCGAGTTTTATTTAAGTCAAATTTAGCTTGTTTACAAATCAAATTTCAAAATCATGTTCAAGTTCGACTTATTTATCTTAATGAACGAATTCAAATGAGTTTTTGTCAAAACAAATATCAAGTCACTCGAGAATGACTCGATTCATTTGCGACCTTGATACCTTGATAAAAAGAGTATCAGTGAAACATTTGAAATATCTATCAAATTTTTTATTCATACTTTACCTTGATATATATATATATTATTTAAGTACATATATTATAATTTATAAATTAAAAAAATCAAAACCCCTAATCTAAGTATATGACCTCTCTTACCTGTCACCCTAAACCCCAACAAATCAATGTGATATTTTTATTACTTAATATATTGAAACAGCCTAAATTATTGTAGATATTGTTTAGTTTTTTACTTATATTAATATTAGATTTATTTGTTTTTAAATTATTATAAAATTATTTAAACTATAAATATGAATTTTTCACAATAAAATATATCAAGCATATATTGATAAAGATAAAAAAAATAAAAATACAAAAATCGACAAAAAGAATACTCTATCCATACCGTTCATATATTACCGTCCATCCTACATGGGAGGCTAGAAGGGTAATTTCGGAGAGGCCAAAAACCACTGTCGGTTAAGCCACGGGAAGGCCATTTTACCTTCTCCGACTGGAGCCCTTATTTAATGTTTAACCACTTTCCGCACTTTGGCGGGTACACAAACAAACACGAAGACAAAAAGGGGAGAGAGAGGGAGGGACAGGGAGAGAGAGGGAGCGATAGAGAGAGGGGGGAGAAAGGAGAGAGAGAGAGAGTGAGGGAGGGGGGGAGGGGGGGGTTAAAGAACCAGGCCGTACGGTCATTTCAAGAGAGAGAAAAGGTAGGGGGGAGAGAGAGAGAGAGAGCGCGCGAGGGGGGAATAAGCGAGCATTCTCTCTCCCATTCGACAGTGCCCAGCAGCACCTCGCCGTCCGATCGAACTCTCCGATCACTCGATGAACAGTGTATATTTATGCGTGGTGGTATATATACATCTATATTATATTTTCCCCCTTTTGCCCTCCTTGCTGTAGAGTAGTAAGTTATACAGAACAGGGAAAGCCCCGCAACATTCGAATGGAGTTGTACGGACGGAACACGGCCAGGAATGGGTCGCAGTCGGATCGGCCGGGGGAATGGGGCCCGGCGGGGGCTGAAACTGGCCTCGAAGGTGCGTTGATTCGGCTGGCATTTGAATTTCGTTTCGTTGCGGGTTTGATTTCGGTTGTTTAGGTTTTCCTGAATTTTCTAGGGTTTTCGCAATGCACGGGGGTTGGGCTGAGATTGTTTTGTGTGCGTCTTGAATGCTTTAAAATGCAGAATCAATGCGGCGGTTGGGGCTCTGGAACAGAGAAATTTTGTACCCGGAGAGGCCGGGCGCGCCCGACTGCGCCTACTACATGCGAACTGGGTCCTGTGGATACGGTACCAACTGTCGTTACAATCATCCTCGAGATCGCACCGCGGTATTCCCTTGATAATAGCCTTTTTCTTCGAATGCATGCGATTTACAATTAACTTGGAGCTTGTTTTCTTTTTAAATATATTTTCCTGAAATGGGGTTTCACTTTAAGGGTACCGACAACCGCGTCTATCTGAAATCTTCCGTATTTGGAGAATATAGAACGGCGAGACATAGATTTCTACGTTTCGTATTCTTTTAGTGCAATTTGAGCTTCTCTGTTTATTTAAAGGGTCCAACGAAGCTAGTAAGCTACAGAGACTCGTGGCTCTTACAAATAATGTCGGAAGAACGAAAAGATTTCTTTAATGATGTCAATTGTTTCCTTTATCAGAGGGTTTGTTTATTACCCAAGGCATGA
Source organism: Diospyros lotus (assembly GCF_014633365.1). Classification (NCBI taxonomy): domain Eukaryota; kingdom Viridiplantae; phylum Streptophyta; class Magnoliopsida; order Ericales; family Ebenaceae; genus Diospyros; species Diospyros lotus. Next base: position 5,883,509 of record NC_068349.1, on the reverse strand, counting down.
TAGTGGTGCTATGGAGCCTTACAAGCAATATCTCGTTTCTAAATTAACGTCTCTGAAACTCTTGTCAGGTTGGGGGAGCTGTAAGAATCGGAATAGGAGAATATCCAGAGCGGCCGGGGGAGCCTGCATGCCAGGTATTCTGTTGTTTGATTGACTCTAAGATGTTCATGGTAGGAGATAACTTGACCAATGTAGTTTCATGTGTGTTCTCATTTGGTTCATTCTCCAACCATGATGTCTTGTGTATTGATTGTACTAGCTTTTGGGAATTTTTCAGTATTACCTTAGGACAGGGACCTGTAAGTTTGGTGCATCCTGCAAGTTCAACCACCCAAGAAACGGTGGTGGTTCCATTAGTAATGTGCGATCCAATAGTGATGGGTTTCCGTTACGTCCGGTAATAATTCTTCCTCACTCTTCAACTCCTAGCTCCAGGATGTTTAACTTGAACATTGTGTATTTTATTGGGGTCTACTGAAGTTGTCTTGTGTGTATTGAAACAGGGTGAGAAAGAATGCTCCTATTATTTAAAAACGGGGCAGTGCAAGTTTGGTATAACCTGTAAATTCCACCATCCTCAACTGAGTGGCATGCCAATGCCAGTGCCTGCACGTCCATTTTATCCGACAGTGCAGTCTTCTACAATTCCTTCACCTGACCAATATGGGGGATCATCAACCAGTTATAGGAATGGAAGGCCTCCGCTATTGCCTGGCTCATATATGCCAGGTGCTTATGGTACTGTGTTGCTTCCCCCGGGAGTTGTTCCCATTCAGGGTTGGAGTCCTTACTCGGTATGTAGAAACTTCTGTTTACCATTATTAATTTGTAAATCTAACTGGTCTTATTCTTATTGATGAATTTGTAAATCTATCCATTCATCTGGATCAGGGACCTGTAAGCCCTGTATTATCTCCTAGTGCCCAACCCCCAGTCGGGGCAGGTTCTCTGTATGGAGTTACCCAGCTATCTTCTTCAGCACCTGCATATGCAGGACCATATCCCCAAGTTCCCTCACCTGGTGTTCCTTCAAGCAGTAGTCAGAAGGAAAGAGTGTTCCCAGAGAGGCCTGGTCAACCTGATTGCCAATACTACTTGAAAACTGGGGATTGTAAATTTGGATCATCTTGTAAGTTTAATCATCCACCTGATTGGGTGGTATCAAAGACAAATAGCATGCTCAGTCCCCTTGGTCTCCCCCTCCGTCCGGTATGCTTACTAATGCCTTATTTTTTCTAAAAAAATTATTTTAAGAGTTGATTTTCGTCACTTCCTTTTTAATTTCTAATGGTCAATGAGTTCATTTACATAATAGCAAAAACATTTGCCTTTTTTCCCCATTGGATGTTGAATAAAAAAAAAAAAGTTTGGCCTTTCACCCCCCCCCCCCCCCCCCCCCCCCCCTGATATTGAGTATTGAATATAAGTCGCTTTATTAAGATTCATTTTAGAATTGGGTGTTCCTATTTTATTCCCTAATAGTGTTAGTGGTTCCAAATTTGAAAATTTAAGTTTAATGCATATTTGAAAAGAGCATAGTTCGTTCTTTACAAGTTGTTTATGTGGCATAAAAGGCTTCCATAAATGACAGTTTGGAGAGGGTATGATGTATGTAATCTTGTTTCCTCATGTAGAGTGCTTGTTTCATTTGAACACGTTACCCTTATTTGGCAAGAAGTGGTTGTGTTTGTACTTTGTATGTAAAATAAGTATGCTTCAGATATTGGTGAATATTTTTGTGAATCAATATGACAAAAGCTTGAGGGCAGTTTAACATCAATACCTTGTCACAACCTAGATGAATTAAGAGTAGTTGTAGCTATTTTTTTATTCAATTGTTATTTACAATTATGAATTAGGAGTAGTTGGGTATAGTAGAGTAGTGGAAGTGGTAACTACTGGTAAGTTGTAATTGCTAGATAGCTTTATATATAAAAAGCTATGCCACAGTTCAGGAGGCTATCGGATGGGAATTATCAGAATTCAAGTTACTCCCTTTCTCTTCAATTCTCTCCCTACTTTCTGTTTGTTTCTCCCTCATTTCTTTCTTTCACCCTCTCTTTCAATTCTATCTTCGAAGAAAACTTTAGTTAGAACTAGGGTCCTGACATTTGGTATCAAAACAGGTGATTCTCGGCTGATGATTCAGGTGGTTCCTATTAAAGGCGAGCAGAGTGAATTTTGAAGAATTTGAACTATGTAGATGGATGAAGGAACTCTTGAGAGAATGCAGTCACTGGAATTCAAGGAAGAATTCAATAAAAAGCTAATCAACTTAATGATTATGATTTTAAAGAGGTTTCAAGTCAGTCTACCAATGGAATTTCTTTCAAGTTCCACTGTAGAATCAATTAGAGCAAGTGCTGGAATCCTACCTAATGCTTCCAGTTTGCAAAAATCAGATGAATTACCTGCATTGGATCAGGCAATTCTGAATGAAAGATCATTCATATGTGTGGAAACTGGTGTTGGAGTACTTCCTCAGAATTCTGACTTACAGGAAGTTGAGGAACATTCTGAATTGGATGCCAAGAAAGGAATGGCAGTTGCAGGAAAAATCACTGCGACACCGAGATATCTGTTGAAGATGAACCTTTGGTGTATGTCAGCCAGCAGGAAGCAAAAGATGCTGTGAAGTTGGGAAAGGTTACGATTGCAAAAATTTGGATTTTGAAGATTTCAAGTTTGCTATTTTGGACAGAATAGGTACCCCTCCAATACCTGATGCCAATGTGAAGCTAGTAATTGAGGATTTATTGGATAGAGTCAGAGAGGAGGAGGAAAAAGATATTAAAATTCGTCCACAACTGGCAAAAGACTTTGTTGATCTTTTAGGCACCATCAAGGAAGTCATTAGAAAGAACGATCTAAGATTGGATGAATCAAATAGTGAAAGCAAGGATGGAATGACGAAATATTGGTCCAGTTACTGGATTTCTTGGGGACAAAAAATCTTTTAAAAGGGAGGGAATGTCACAACCTAGAAGAATTAGGAGCAGTTGTAGTTATTTTTTTATTCAATTGTTATTTATAGTTATGAATTAAGAGTAGTTGGGTGTGGCGTAGTAGAAGTAGAAGTGGTAATTGCTAGTAGGTTATAACTCCTGGATAGCTTTATATATAAAAAGCTATGTCACAGTTCGGGAGGATATCAAATGAGAATTATCAGAATTCAAGTTTCTCCCTTTCTCTTCAATTCTCTCGCTACTTTCTCTCTATTTCTCCCACATTTCTTTCTATTTCTCCCTCTCTTTCAATTCTATTTTCAAAGAAAACCTTAGTTAGGACTAGGGTCCTGACATACCTGAAGAGAATTATAATCTGTAAATTTTACACTTCTAGCAGATCTTGTATTTTTGGTTTCTCTTTTAAACTGGAGGTGAGAGCATTAATTTTTTCAGCAAATGAAAATTAAAGATAACAAAGTGCTTACAAAAAAATAAATAAAGATAACAAACCATAAAGGTGGGTAGGTGGGGAAGAAAGAGAGAACATGTGGGTGGCTTATGAGAAAGATCCTAAAACTTAGGTCATACTCCTTAATAATTTGTATTTATATGAATCTGATAGAAGCTATAATGGTACCCTTGTAGTAAAATAATGCATAAATACTCTCCCTTCAGTTGGTGCATGGATGTCTTTCATGTGCAAATTACTAGAAATCTGATGCAATATCTTACTACCTGACTCTTTGGTATAAACCAAGTAATCTTTTGATTTCATAAATGGCTCTCTCTATGAAGTGTCAATCAATCTCAAATGTATTTTGTTCTATCATGATGAACTGGTTTACGAGCAATATTACTCGCACCTTCATTGTCTTCATCATGGATCTGCCAGTCACCCAGTAGAATGTAAAACCAGATAAGCTCATATAGACCAAGTCACTAGATTTCCCCCTGTAAAGTTATGTAGCCAAAAGTAGATCATCTATCATTAACAACAGCTGTCCACATATGTATTAAGTGAATGACTCCCACGTCAAGTGAGTATGGCTGGAGAATAAGCTCCCTTCTTTGTAGAAGATTAAGATATCTCTAGATCCAGTAGGCTGTGTCTAGCCACATAGCTGAGGGCTGTATATGAAGTGGTTATGGTCCCGCCCGCTACATATAAAATATCTGCTGTGTGAGAGACAATCGATCTTCCTACAAATGTTTGTCATCCTCCTTGTCTATATAATCCCCTTTATCACTCCTGAGTGTATTATTAATCTTAATTGGCAAATCTACTGTTCTACAGCCCAACTTTTCCTGTTTTCTTAAATAGACCAAGAACATACTTCCTCTGGGAGATAACATGCATTATCCAAGGAAATTTTGATGCCCAGAAACTGCCATAATGAACTAGGTCTTTTATTTCAAATTATTTAGCCAACCATTTTTTGCATTGCAACATTTCTCTTACATTCTTAGTCATTACTACCATGTGATCCACATATATAAGAAGAACATTGGTCTTATCATTACACTGTTTCACAAACATTGCATGATTTGTTTGGCCCTACCTTGGTGTATGACAAAAACCCCAGGATGGTTTTAAGAAATTTTCCAAACCAAGCCCTAGGAAATTAGTTTGATCCGTTAAGGTGCCTTCTTTGGATGATAATTCCTCAACAGCAGTGTATTGCCAGAAACTTTGTTTTGTTTCTTTTAGTTGTATCATTGGCCTTTTGTTTTATCATGAAAAACTTATAACCGCTAGCCTTTCCCCAGCTCAAGAAAAGGTCAACTTGCAATGATTATTTTTATTTAGAGCTTCCACCTCCTCTGTCACTGCTTTTTTCCACTTAGTATTAGGGAGATCTTTGTTTCCAACCCTGTCAGTTAGGAAAAGAGGGCAAAGATGACCAAAGTAATTGTATAAAGAAGACAATGTTTTGTGGACAAAGGAGGTGAGTTCTCTCTGCCCCTGGTCTCTCATTTCCCGTAAAGATGGCTTGTATTTCATTACAGAAAGATATGTTATCTTTCTGTAACTTCATCCTTTTGTACAAGTTTTGACTCCTTAAGGTGGTTTCTTCTTTTCATACAGTTATTAGCTTATGGAAAAAAAAATTGAAGGAGGAATACAATGAGTATATGATCTTAAGTTAGATTTAAGCTGTTGATTGCAGCCACTAACTCCATTTCTAAGGGTAATTAGAAGGTTAGGGGCATCAGGGTTTGAGGCCAGTCTAACAGATGGGCCAGTATGAGTAGGTTTTTCATCAGGTTTGACCAAACACCCCACTAATGTCATGATCTCCTCAAAACACTTTCCCTCCTCTCCAAAACAAATAGGAAGAAAAGAAAGTTCCTACTAATCATAAATCTTGTCCTAGTCAGTATTAGTTCGCCATCTAGAGATGTCTAAAAGAACCAAGAAGATTCGTGTTGATCAAAAAAGAACTTGGATTCTTGAAAATGGGCATCCATGCTCACACGGACTTTGCAAGATTGAGGACAACATTTATATCCCTTTTGGGTAGCAGAATAACTGAAGAAAACATTTCTGATGCTACGGAAAACTTGATCTTGATGCTGTCATATGTTATTATTGGTTTTCTGCTGCTGAAAGGGGATATAAATGTTATAATCTTCAATCTTGTCAAGTCTATGTGAGTGTGGATGAAACTTTTCTGGAATCTAAATTTTCTAGAGTAGCAGAATATCCAATAAAAACACATTTAACATGAAGTAGAAGAATACTGTTGTTCCCTCATGAAGATCTCACTTGCTGAAAGACCAAAAAGAAAGAAAATTGTGAAACTTTTAAGGAAACAACCTTTTTTAAGTTGCACAAATTTCATGATGTATTTTGCATTATGTGATGTGCAAATATGGCAAAATCTTCATACATCATGAGTTGGTGGATTTTCTGGCACTGTTTCTGGTGAATTTAATGGCCCTGGGTTTTACCTTGTGGATGGTTCATTTTCCTTTCAAATTAGTCAAGTGACTGCATTGTTTTTGAGTTGGAGTTAGAAATCTTAGTCCCTTTCATGCTCTTTTCATGGTGGCTGGCATTGAAGCGGCTGAAAGTAAAAATGGTGGATTATTGAGATCAATTTAAAATACTTATTAGAATTAGTCATATAATTTAGTGTTCATCTATAGAGATTCTCACATTTAGTTGGGTGGTTGAACGATAGAACCAGCTAGCTCTGTTGCTTTTTGCTTGAAGCCATGGCTTTTGTGCTATGTGCTGGTTGAAATTAGCAACAGATATGTCTGTATGTATCTGTCAGGCTGGTGACAATTCACACACCCCTCTTCTCTCTCTCTCTCTTTCTATATATATATATTGTCTGGAACTATAAATGATGTGGATGCTATATTTCATATTTGTAACTAGAAAATTTTGAAGCATCCAATTTTACTGTTAGAAGGCAAGTCACTAATTCTTCTTTATGTTGCATTTTGTTTCTCAGCATATGTTATTTTAATCTTTAACAAAAATCAAATAGGCAAAGACACTTTTTAAATGGGGTTAATAGGGATGCAACGGATCATGTATGGGTCAGAAAATCATAAGCAGCCTGTTTAAAAGCCACTTGATTAAGCCTCCACCCGATCTAAATCCACCCCAATTTGCCCAATTAAGTACCTGTTTTACCCATTTAGATCTTCATTAGACTCAATGCCGGTTTCCCACTGGAATTATCTCATGCCGTGGATTATCTAATAGATTTACTGATTATCCCCCTTATAAATCCCGAAGAGCTAAATTCGATCAAGTTAAAAGCTTAAAACATCAAAATACAAAACAAATATATGATTTGGCATTTTTAATCAAGTGACAACATAAGTTAAAGAAGACGCCCTAACTATTCCTATAATCTCCTTGCCACTTATTCACAAATTAATACAAATCATCTTTTATTTTATTTTTATTTTTTGGCTGATGTACTAATACAAATCAAATTACACATGATCCTGAGCTATTGAAAAGAACAATCACACAGCAAGAATTCTGCCAAATAAATAAAAAAAATTAAAACCTCTTTTGGATCTATTGCCAAGCAAACAACTTTAGAGAAAGCAACATCTTATAAAACTAAATTCTTCCATCCACGTTGAAGAAATTGAGGGAATGAATGTTTACCTAGGGTATGTAGGGGCACTTGTCCATGCTTAGTGAACAAGACCCTTGAATGTTTCATGGCAGATTTAGATCATGCCTTAAATATTCAACAGCTGCAAAATCATGAAGAGAAGGTCAAAGGAAAGTCTAGCGATTATTCAAAAGAGTTCATGATTGTTCCTTGTAATTAATCCTATTTTAGCAGAAATAATAAATATATGACCACAAACTACCAAAGAGATTAAATATCATATTTCAATGTAAGCAATCCTATTTTTCTTTGAAATTACAATCTTTGGTTATTTATACTGATCATTAACTGAATCAACCAATGTCTTAGGAGAAATGAAAACTTTCCTATCTACATCTAATTTAAATGCAACTACAAATTTTAGACAAATGTTAACTTCTATAAGAAAGCAACCGACTGCTATATCCAAGTGGCCAAAAAAGAACTGCCCAGGGACAGAAAAAAGATCATGATTCCAAGTAAACTAGTGTAATACATAAGAACCAGAGTCTGAAATGTTTATGATGCACCTGTGGATCTGCTATGTAAATTGAAACTGTAATGTTGTCCTAGACTTTAGATTATATAACCATTGCTGACATCAAAACTAACCTAGTCGTAAGTAGAGGGAACAAATTATTTTGCCAATGAAGAGAAAAATAAAAGGGAAAAATCAATCAACAATATCACTATACACCATGTCAACCATATTTGTTGACAATGACAACCAACATTCCACGCCTTCACCCCCCCACACACACAAAAAAAAAATGTGGCATTGACTACATGAATTCTATCTATCTAGTCATTTTTATTTATGACCTTGTCTTCTGTAAGGCTCTTATAACTAATATCATACTTAAGTATTTCCTTGGGTCTTCCTCTATCCCTTTTGCTAAATATTTGTTCAATTCCATCAACTCTCCTCATCAGAGCCCATATTGGTGTTTTTCTCCCATGATCAAATCTTTTTTAATCGTGTCTCATGCATTTTATTTTCTATTGGAGTCACTCTGATCTTATTATGAATAATTTCATTTCTAATTTTTTTTTTCTTTTATGTTCACACATTCATCTTAACATCTTTGTCTCTGTTATTTTCATATTTTTACACATATATTGGTGTTTTATTGCCCAATATTATGTGCCACACAACAAACTGGTCTTATATCCATCTTTTAAAATTTTCTTTTAACTTTAATGGAATCTTATTGTCACATAAACATCAGATGCACTTTCTATTTTACCATCCTAACATCCTCATTAATCTCCCTATCTTTTTGGATGATTGATTTAATAATCTAAATTGATCTTATCTTGGTCATTAATCTTCCAATTTTACCATGACATCACCCATACTTATATTTTACTAAACTTACATTTCATATATTTAGTTTTCACTTGACTTTAACTTAAAATTTTTAGAATCTAAAGTGTTCCTCCATATCTCAAGCTTAATATTCATACCTTGTTTTGTCTCATTCACCAACACAATGATATAATAGATAAATTCTTACTAGAATTTTTTTTTTTTTGGGGGGGGTGGGGTGGGGTGGGGTGTGCAAAGTTATCCAACAATGTCGTGTTGAAAACGTAGAGACATAAAATCCCTCCTCAAAAACTAAGCTTCATTTCAAATTCAAATCAATACCAACTCAATTTCTGGAAGCATTCAATAAATGTACCTAAAAAACTTCTTAGTACATATGAAAAAAAAATGAAGAGTTAGATAAAGCTAAAAAAAAGAAACATAATTCAATTGATTTCTTTGTGTGGGTTATCTAGAATGTAGATTGTTGCGGAAAACTCTACAAAACAGTGGGTTAGAACTCAATCGAAATCAAACTAAAATTAACCGAATGCAAGAACAAATCAAGGCAGAAAATTAAACTCCCTGTTTAGCAACAATGGCAGTCACGAAGACTGCTTCAAGGCTCAGATCTGGGCTCGTTCAAACACCACTTAAGTAACGCCAACGAATAGGGACACCAAGCCACAAAGGAGCCCAAAAGCACCAAGAACCGAAGCCCTCAAACCCCCAAATCTCTCGGCCGATCGACACCCCTTACCCAAGCCACACAAGCTTCCACACACAGTAGGATCCACCAAGGAACAGAGGGAAATCACAAAGATATGGGTTCAACAATGACCGAAAAACTTACCCTCAAGAGAAGACAGCAACTCGGACTAAATAGGCGTTGCAAACGCTATTGACGAACGGCCACCACGCACAAGGAAAGTGCGGCACACAGCAAAGGAAAGAAGCATCCATCTGAGAAGGAAAGAAACCCCAAGAGGATGGCCATCAATGAGAGGAGATTCGGCCGAGAGAGGGAACAAGAGAGAGCACACAATCGGCCGCCACACCTAGGGCACAAAAAGGGGAAAAAATCCCTTTTATATTGTGGGCTTAGGGCAAGAGAGGAAATGGGCTTGGGCTTCATGGACTTGGGCTTCATGGGCTTCCTTCCTCCCTTGAGCAAATGGGTCAAGGCCCATTTCTCCTCCAAAGGGAGGATTAAGGGCTTATGGCCCGACTTCTATAAATGGGCTGCCAATAAGTGGGTTGAACCGTTGCTTCAATCTCGGGCCGAAGCCTATGAAGCTAACCCGAACCATCGTCATCGCCTTGGGCCTCATTAGGAAACACAAAACCCAACATAGATGATGCACAAAAAAGGATGGTAAACCAAAATTTCTTATGGAATGCTGAAAAAGCTCTTGCTAAGGATTGTAAATCTTTGACCACCTTCTCAGGCAGGGAAGAGAACGAAAATGGACCACAGATGGTGGAAGGAAAAGAGTCCTTGCCTTCTACTACTCTAAGACAAGTAAGAACAAAGCTTCCATGTGACATCAACCCAGATTTTTCATGGGGGGGGTGGGGGGGGGATTCATTTGGAAAAGCAAAGAAATACAAGTCTACAAGCTAGCCTCACCAACAAAAGTTAAAATGAGAGCATAGATAGAAGGAGCAGATCTGGGTTCAGCACAACTTTATGTTATTTTAAGTTTGTAAATTAGTTTATTGAAACAATATTTGTTAATCTTAAGATTTTCTCCAGCCCATATCTGGGAAGGAGCAAATCTTAAGATTAACAAATAAAGAAGAAATAAAATGTGATTCAGCCCATATAGCAGTAGTAATAAAATGTGCTTCAACCCATATAGTAGAAGTAAATCTTAATATTAACAAAATAAAAAAAAAAAAAATGTGCTGGGTCTAGATCTAAGAAGCAGGGGAAAGAATAGAGAGAGAAAAAAAGAGAGTATTCAACTCTAGATTTTCATGTCTTGTACAGATCTCTGTCTTTCTATATGTGTATTCTATTCACATTAGAAGTATCAAAATCACGAAATATTTGTATTATCTTGTGGAGATTCTCTACCAAAGAGGTAATGAAAATGACATGTTGTCAAAGATGATGGTAATGATGATATTCGCAGGTGTGGTTACCAGGGAGTAAATTGGCAAAAATTATAGAATGGGGATATAAGGTTGAGCTATGGTACACCTGCTCAAAACTGGGCACCATCTCCTTGAACAAATGTTTGACTTGTCTTCCTAGCAACATGATCACGTGCATATTACTCTTATTTTCTGCTGCAGCACTAGTACATGACATCATATTCCTATTCTGGGCAGAAGCTTGGTTGTTTGCATATTGAGTTCTCTGATTAGGTTCAAGGGTGCAAGTTATAAGAGTAATATTCTACTCCATTCTGTCAATTCTTAGCATTTTGTTCTTTGTGGTGGATTTGCTTTTAGTGGAAAAGAATGTGACAGTTACCTGTTGCTTGTTATATATTCAGAACTTATTTCCATTAATATATTACTTTTATAAAACAAATGTTCAGTCTGATTTATTTTTTTTTCATGAACAGGGAGTGCAACCTTGTGCATTTTATATGCAAAATGCATACTGCAAGTTTGGCCGCACCTGCAAATTTGATCATCCAATGGGAACACTAAGATATAGTCCATCAGCTTCGTCTCTTACAGACATTCCAATTGCTTCCTACATGGTCGGGTCTTCCATTGCTACTATAGCCCCATCACTTTCATATTCAGAGCCACACCCTGAATTTGTTTCGGGTTCTAAATTGGATCCCCATTCAAGTAGAACGCCACCTTCTGCAAACACCTCTGGTAGTACCGTTGGTTTGATCTTTTCCCACACTGGGTCTGCTTCATCACTTTCTGATGTCCAGCTGTCAGGTCAGAGTTCTACACCCATAAGCATTAGTATGAGCACAAGACAAGGCGGTGAAGTTCGTCGATCAAGCTGAAATCCATTCATTGCCATCTAAAATTCGGCCTCAACAATATCTATTCTGTTCTTGGAACTCAAGGACTCTTTATTATAGTTTGTTGTGCAAAGTTACATCTCATGTATTATCAAGGTCTGTTGTCATATTCATATAATACCTTGCTTGCAACTGTTCATTTATGCTTATATAGTCTTTTGTGGCGTCAATGTCAACTCAAATAACAAGCTGAAATGGCAAATTCCACGTGAACTGCTGCTCCTTTCTTCTTATTAACAAGAGGAAAGACCTTTCTTCTCTCCCTCTCTCTCTTCTATTTCGTATTGTAATTCCACAGATAAGTTGCCTCATGTCATGCTTACTTGAAAATGCACTGCATTGCATGCTTCTGGGGTGGCTCTTGAAGTTACTACCTTTTTGGAGCCATTTTGCTATTCTCAAATTGGGGTGTGAGGTGATTTTATTCAGTGTTGTAGCGTGATGTTAATCTTAAGGGAGCACAGGTTAAGTTTGATCATCAGCCAAGTGTTTTGAAGGCTGAAGGCTCTTCCTTTAACTGGAAGCAGAAAAGCAACTATACAAAAGGACTCGAAGTCCTTTCTCTTTTTCCTTTTTTCTTTTTTTAACTTTTATCTTTACCTTAAATAGTTCCTTGTCAACTCCTTCCCTTTTGTACCTGGGTTTCGCGAGATCCTTTGGGAGTTTCCTCCACTGAATAGATTCAGAATATTTGATTCTTCTTCATCATCAGCTCATAAGAAGAAGGGCCGACACCAACATCTTGATTGCTATCTAGCTAGTTTCTTACGCTTGCATGGTTGCAAGTAGATGACATTAGCCCAATTTCTAAAACTGGTTTTGTAGTGGGGGGACGGTGAAGAGATGGTGGCATCCCCTGGCAACCTACCTGCCCTCCTTCCTCTGTTTTGATTTAACCTTGCATCAATTACTCATAGACTTGGGTAAAAACCAAGTTAACTAACATAACATTGTTTTCTTCTGTGCTTTTACCCTGACGGACCAATTCTCCTGTCCTCCTGGCTTTTCTCGTTTGATTTTTTTTTTTCCTCATCTCTTATTATAATTTCTTGCACAGTGAGATACAAATTTTTGATATGCTTAGTTATATATGTTTATGTTAGGGGAATTGGTGACAGTTTATTTGCTTATAATAAATGGTTAATTGGGCTATGGCCCTGTGTTTTTTTTTTATCAAAGGTAACGATAATATACCTTCCGTCCAGCATAACATTAACTTGTTTTAATGAGGGTGGGGCTCGGCTGTTTTGCGTTCAACAATGATTGTGGCCACAAGCTTTCCTCACTTGACCTAATGATTCAAAATACCAATGACTTTTCTTGCAGAACCTGTTTTAAAACAACATCACTTTTGGCTCTTGCTGCTGCTATTACCGCATGCTTGCTACATCCTTAATCATTTCAGATGCCAAAAACACCTCATTTGATCGAAAAAGCAAGTCTTTTTTTTTTTTTTTTCTTTTGGAGAGATTTAACATTATCATTCATTCTTATCCAGTCCACTTTTTTTTTTTTTTATTTGATAATATTGTGGCATTAAAGTACACCCTTCTCTTGTTTTAAAGTTTCAAAAAAAGAAAAGATCTGTTTGTTTGACTTTTATATATATATAATTGCTAAATCCAACGGGTGTTAGTTCTTCCTCCCTCTCATGCACATTTTTATTTTATTTTCTTATTGACATTTTTAATTTCTGACCTTTGAATCTGTGAAACCTTGATGAATTTGTAGGAAAATGGGTGGGTGCTACACTCCGGTGTCAGTGTCCCCTTTGATGCGGCAACTCTCTCTCATCACGTATTCTTCGCATACTCTACTGATAATTGTCAATAAAATCGTTATCACACCTCCTTATATTCTTATAATATAATGTTTCTATTCGATTTTACTAATATTATATGATTTTCTTTTGTTCAAACTAATTACTTCAAAAAGAAAAAAATCATCGTTACACCACATTAGGTTAGGTGTAGCTTAATACACCGCACAAACTAAATCTATCATGTTTAAAATTGTAAATGTGACATGTTTATTCATGCTAGCAAATTAACAATGATTTAAACTAAGTGGTCATAAAGTTGATTGTCATGCATTTTTTTCTTAAAAAAGGGAAATCATTATCGCAATTTTTTCACAACTTAAGCCTTTCTTACATGAAAAAAAGAATTATTTGACAGCACAAGTTAAAAGCATAGAGGATGTAGCATGTTAGGGTTACGTGCATCTTATGAATTCTTACCCCCCTTAAACAGTTGTAGAACTGATATAATTGCGATTGACCAGAACAATTATGCTGCCTATAAAGATTGCTATGCAAAAGCCCAAAATGGGTAGAACCTTAAAGCGCCAAATTCAATTGATCAACCCTATATTCTTCACGCGGTACTAAAAGGGACTAGTTTACCAATCAAATGCTGCTCTTAAAAGTGAGATAATAGGAATTAGTGGAATCATCATTATGATCACTTGATCGCAGCAATACTGGGCCATGATTAATCCCACATTTAACTGTAGGTGTTTACCTTATGTAATTACACCCCCAAAACAAAACACCCATTGTGCTTGCTTTGCTAATATATGTGCAAGTCAGTATTAATAATAAGATACCCAGATTAAAGTTTGGCTTAACGGGGCATGCACGTTAAGATGGCCTAGCTTTTTGATTAATTATACTTTGATTCTATATAGTTTTTGAAGGCCATAACTGGCCCAATGAGGCATCATCCGTACTTCATCAATATTGAATTAAAAGCCACGTTTAGCCTTTCAATTTGTTTGCATGGGCAAGGAGTGAGTGGTCCTTGCGGTTTGAATTTTATAGGACAGTAATACTTAGATGGCCCCTTCGATCTGCAAATGTATGTTCATTTCATGCTATTGTAAATGCACTGTGGTTCTCATTATAGCCTTAATTCCCCTTTCAATCAGCTTTACACATAATACAGAGTTTTTAAAGCCTATCTTTATCTGGGGAGCTTTCGCTGGCTATGATTACAGTCCCCAAAAGCACTGCAACCCTTCAGGAATCAGGCCATCTCTCATGAACAAACAGACCATAGTGAAAACTGAAAAGGAAATTTCCATATATATACTTATATATTTATACTTAAAATTCTATAAAATATTAAATAACTTTCATTTTCAGTGCATAGATATACATCATAGATCATTCTATATACAAATATTCTGTTTGTGAAAAAAAAAAAAAAAAGCATCTTTTGAGAGAGGGAAAAAAAAAAAAAAGAGGAACCTTTCACCGAAAAGGGCAGCCAGGCCAACAGATTCTTGACTTTAGCTTAGGTAAATTATAAACGCTCATTAAAGCATATTTCATCCCTTTAATTCTGCATGAGTTCATGTGGCTTTCAGCTTTCTCTTTCCCCAGAGAGAGAGAGAGAGAGAGGCAGCCGAAGATGATGAAGTTCAGTTTGGTTTTTAGCTAACTGGAAGAATTGGGTACTTGAGTCTAGGACTGGTGGGTGAAGAAGCTTTTGGAAACAGAGCCAAAGGCTGAGAATTGTCAGGTCTTTGAAGAGATGGGAGTTGTCACTGTTGGTGAATTGAATTTGAAGCCAAGCATCTCAGGGAAGAGGCCTTTTCGGCCCAGCTCTAGTACAAGGCATGTCACTGAATGGTAATCTTCTCCCCCTGCATTCTTCCCTGAAAAAGCTCTGCTCCTCCTGAGAAAAAGCGCATTTTTGTTCAATACTATATGATCTTTGTTTTGCTTTGAATGGGTAGTTTAATTTAGATTATACTAAATTTTAACATTGTTGATGCTTACATAAATCTTGGAGGGCTTGACTTTAGCTTTTCTGAAAGCTAGTGGTGGTTCGGCTCTGGAATTTGCTTTAGAGGATTTCAATTCTATTCTTGATCTCATCTTCTAAATTTCTGATGGCTCTATCAGTATTCAGTATGCTTATATTCTATAGAGTTAGCATATTACAGCCACGCAAATCTTCCTACTAATGATCTGCATTCTAATAGATCTGCAGTTTAGTTCCATTCATAGATTTAATAGGAGGTAAGAAGTTACCACGAGTTTGAGCTTTGATCTTGAAGGAGCGGTAGAATTTTGAGCACCAACTGTTTGTTATATGCTCATAGAAAGTTTATTGAAATTAGGACATGGGTTTTTGAGTTTTTGTGGCTTTCATTTCTTCAGCTAGATTGGGTAACTGTTTGCAGTTTGGTCAGCTGATTAGCCCTCATTTCATAATTCAACGCATACTATAATTGCTCTCAACTGCTGCCATCGATGTGGATTGCTATAATTTCCGTGTCTTTGCTATCCAGAGGCCCTCCAAAGTACGGAGAAGCTGTAGGACAGTTGTTTGAGAATCACAAACGCTTTGGCACGGCATAGGCCAAACAAACAAAACAAAGTCTATGATTGAACTGAAGGGTCCCTTGTGGCTCCCAGCATATCCATGCCAGAAAGAGAACTGGCCAAATCGGATGGTTGCTTGAACACAATCCAGTCTTGCAATCTTCTTTGCAGGTCTCTAAACCACTGGGACTGGGTTAACTTTTATCTTTTTCTCCTAGCTTAAGGCTTGAGAAGTCCCACTCATGTTATAATTGAGACCTGGTTTTCAATAGGGGGCCACTCGTGTCGGGTATAGGATCCAAGTATGTCACTGTCCACAGGATTTAGATGTAATTGCGTGTGAACTAAAACCACTTCATAACTAATGAATTTCAGTACCATGGATTCAAACGTGGGATGATGGTGCAAAGAGGACCTCCAAGATTAGTAAACGAAATGACAGTCATGTATGCCTAGTTTGGTTTTGTTTTTCTGTTCTTAGAGTTTATAGATGTCTCTTTGCGGTGCCAATTTTACCATGTCCACGTCTTGCAGGCCAATATCTGATGTTTCCAGTGATCTGACAATTGAAGTCGGCTCAGCAAGTTTTGCGCTTCACAAGGTAAGCTTAGCGGCTAGAAAATCCTTCTGCTAAAAGGGCCATAAAATTCTATACCTAGTGTTCCTATTAGCTATGAATTTGTCTAGATTCTGTTATAGCATAAACTAGCTATGGAACAATTTTGTTACATCTTTTGTATAACTAAATTCAAATCAAAGTATGCAGCAGCAGTTCACTTTTCATGAATTCTTTTTGCAGTTTCCACTAGTTTCTAGGAGTGGAAGAATAAGAAAACTGTTGTTGGAAGCTAAAGATACAAAAGTTTCACGTATAAATCTCTCTGTTGTACCGGGAGGACCAGAAGCATTTGAGCAAGCTGCAAAGTTCTGCTATGGAGTGAACATTGAGATCAGTCTAACGAATGTTGCTATGCTGCGTTGTGCAGCCCATTTCCTAGAAATGACAGAAGATTTTGCTGAGAAAAACCTGGAAATGAGAACGGAAGCATATCTGAAGGAGAACGTACTCCCAAACATATCAAACTCGATATCTGTTCTTCATCACTGCGAGTCCCTCTTACCCATAGCAGAAGACATAAATCTAGCGAACAGGATTATCAATGCCATTGCAAGCAATGCGTGCAAAGAGCAACTCACTTCTGGCCTGTCCAAGCTAGAGCACAATTTCTCTTCAAAACCGATGGTGGAAACTGAAACACCTACAGACTGGTGGGGAAAATCGCTCGCAGTGCTTAATCTTGACTTCTTCCAACGAGTTCTATCTGCAGTGAAAACAAAGGGTCTGAAGCAGGATATGATCAGCAGAATTTTGATAAATTATGCTCATAATTCTCTTCAAGGCCTTGTCGTTAGAGACTCTCAATTGGTTAAAGGAAGTTTGTCGGACCTGGAACTTCTGAAGAAACAAAGGGCAGTTATTGAAGCGATAGTCAGTTTACTGCCAACACAGTCAAGGAAAAGCACCGTTCCAATGGCGTTTCTATCGAGTTTGTTGAAGTCTGCAATAGCAGCATCAACATCTACCTCTTGTAGATCTGATTTAGAAAGGAGGATCGGTTTGCAACTGGACCAGGCTATTCTTGAAGACATCCTCATTCCTGCAAATTCACACGGAAACAATCATAGCCCCATCTATGATACAGACTCGATCCAGAGGATCTTCTCGATTTTCTTGAACTTGGACGAGGATGATGACGAGGGCACTCACTTGAGAGATGAAAGTGAGATGGCGTATGACTTTGACAGCCCTGGATCTCCTAAACAGAGCTCGATCCTGAAGGTGTCGAAACTGTTGGACAGTTATCTTGCAGAAGTTGCGCTTGATTCAAACTTGGTGCCATTGAAGTTCATAGCACTGGCAGAACTACTCCCGGACCATGCTCGAATAGTGAATGATGGATTGTACAGAGCAGCGGATATCTTTCTCAAGGTGAAAAAACTCTCCTCCCTCTACCCCATCTCCCAATTTCCCCTCTTGATTTTGTGTTTATAAGTCTTTAAACTGAAGTTCTTTTCATTCTGACTGACAGGTTCATCCAAACATAAAGGACTCAGAGCGCTATCGACTCTGTAAGACCATCGACTGCCAGAAACTGTCGCAAGAAGCGTGCAGCCACGCAGCTCAGAACGAAAGGCTGCCCGTGCAAATGGCAGTACAAGTCCTCTACTTCGAGCAAATCAGGCTTCGAAATGCAATGAATGGTGGTCACAACCAGTTGTTCTTCGGCTCCATGAATGGCGGCCAATTCCCTCCTCAACGCTCGGGCAGTGGAGCAGGAAGCGGGTGCATCTCGCCGAGAGACAACTATGCATCGGTGAGACGGGAGAACAGAGAGCTGAAGCTTGAAGTGGCAAGAATGAGGATGAGATTGACTGACCTGGAGAAAGACCATGTTTCCATGAAACAGGAGCTTGTGAGGTCACATCCTGCCAACAAGCTCTTCAAGTCATTCACCAAGAAGCTAAGCAAGCTCCATTCCCTCTTCAGGATTAATAAGCCTGTAACTGCTTCTGCCAAGCCCGGCTCAGAAACAAGGCTTCTTTTCCAGAGAAGAAGGCGCCACTCTGTATCATGACAGTTGACAACAACACTCTTTATCATGTCGTGTGTGTATAATTATATAATTCAATTAAGATCATCCAATGAGTGTATAATACATTATAGTAGTATTACTCATGTCATCATGGCTTAGCTTGGCTTGGCTGGGCTGGGCTGGGCTGCTGTCTCCTGTCTGGCTGTTGGTTTTGTTATATCTAAGAGAGATAGAGAGAGAGAGAGAGGAGTAATAATATAAGAGATCTGTTGTGTTCTTTGTCTAAGTCTAACGGAGTCTTGAATGTTTCTATCTTGCTTCATCCACTCCAATTTTAAGAAACAACCAGAAATCTTTACATTGAGCTTGGCACCCAATTTAAAATCATAAGAAATTATAATAAAACAAAGATGATTGATGAATGTAGTCCCATTAATTCAAATGATGATCAAAAGAGGTTGAGCCACTATAAGCCGTTTTTATCATTCTCTGAAAAAATATTAAATTATTGTGTCCAAAAAAAAAAAAAAAGAAACTTCAAAACGACGCCGTTGAATATGGAAGAGGGCACCGTCCCCCTTCTTCTCAGAGTCACAGGGACACCCGTTCAGCTTTCTTATTCTCTCTCCGTGAACAAATCACCGTGTTCTTTGCTGGGTTCACCGGAATGTCGCCGGTTTCTTCTTTTACGAGAATCGCCGGTTCCTTTCCCTTTTCCAGGCTCTTCAGGTAATCTTCTCTCTATGTATACCACTGCAATCATTATTGGCAAATTTTGTTGACTGATTAAGAATCCCTCATCTGTATCTGTGTTTTCCGGGAAAACAGATTCCATAGCTGATCGTTCTTTAATTCACCACGCCCTTATAATGCACGAGCCAGGGGAAAATGGAAAACAATTGAAGGATAGTTTCTAAAACCTAGCCAATTTGCGTTAGGTCAAGTTGGTCCGAAAATTGAAAACGAAAGAAATTGGAGATGCTGCTAAACGTAATCTTAGGTTTTTCTTTATTGTGTAGAAAGGGAATACTTTGTGGTAGTTTTGAAATGTGTTAAAAGGTGTTCGTGTTGTTTGTCGTAATTTATGTCATCTTCCTGCTAACGGAACCCGTGCAGATTTTGTAAAACCTGAGGATATTTGTTCACTGGGGGTTTTAGAATTTAGGCAGCAAGTGTGAGCTGGAGAGTGGAGGAAACCCTAATGATGTTATGGGTTAGCCTTAGCCAAGTGATAAATTTTCTGGTTAGGGCTTTAATTTGAATAGATAAGAAATATGCTTCGTTGATTGAAACTCTTCTATACATTGTAATGTTTGGGCCTTTTTTTGTTTAGTTTTTCAGGGTTTGGATAGATCTGGTGTATGTCCACAAGCAAGGCATATAAATTTGCTTCCTGTTGTTTCTTCACCATGAGTATATAAACTTGAAAGGGTTTTGATTTTCACGGTAGAACCCAAATGTGAGATGGGTTCCAACCTCAGTTTGATGCAAGCAGTATTGTTGTTGCCAGGGCACCCTAAAACAGATGAATTACTCCTTTATTTCCTAAAAAACCGAGGGAAACAACAGTTTGGGATTTGGCCATATTAGTCTCTAATGTTTGTCTTCATATATACCATAAACAAACCACTGAAGAGAAGTGCATCAATGAGACAAAAAATGTTGTTATGCATGGGATATTTGCTATCTTGTTTAAAGCAAGAGCGCATATTGAGCTACCTAATGTGGATTACCAACTAGTGTATGTGTTCTGACGCACATATTACAAAATTTGAGAACTAAACTACTCTCGCGGAAGGCAATACCTAATCACATTACAATTTCTAAGACAGATAATGCCATCCCCAATTTGCATACCTTATTACATTTCGAGTTCTGAGTAAGTGAGCTGATAGGGATCCTAATTAATTTCCTATTAGTGTTCTCCCCGAAAATTAACATTTTTCCATCCTTGCAAATGTGTGCAGCTCGTGATTTTTTTACTTGTCATTGTCATTACCTCTTTGGTAGAGATAATCTCCACAAGAAGATAAGACAAATATTTTGTGATTTTGTGATTGTGTCATGAGCTGCTCTCATTTGGTTCTCCTTACATGACAATTTTCTTATGGGATCTTACTCTTTATTATCTGGAGACCCACCTGACACTTTTCTCTGTATAGAATCACCTTTCTTGGTCAGTCTCTATGTTGCATTTGGTTTGCGATATATTAGCTTGTTATATGGTGTCTCGAAAATTGTAATTTGATAGAACTCTTGCGATATCTTTTTGCCGATGCTTATATGTTACATCTCACAGGCAGCTAGAACAGGAGATGGAAACTGTGATTAAGGTTCTACAGCCTGGACCACTGGGGATTGTTGAGCACAAGTTCTCTGCTGAAGAGATACGTGAGGCGAACGCTACCGTCAATAGAGCAGTAGAGAATTGGCGTAGGAATGCAACCCTAGAAAAACATAATGATGTACTGAAAGATTATATTGAGAAATGATCAGATTCTTAGCTTCAGAAGTAAGATGAAATTCTTGTCTCTTCATTGTCTTGAATAATCAAATGAGAAGAACCCTCTATCACATGTAAGCCTTTAGGTGTTGTTATCTTCGTATTTCAGTTTTGAGTTTTAAATTTATTTTTAATTTTGTATTTTAAGTATCTATTTTAAGATTTTTAAAAATACATTATTTTTGTCATTCTAAAAAATTGTTTCTCAAAACGAACAATTAAAAAACGCGTTTGTTTTGAAATTTTGTAAAATGTTATTTTTATGATATTTTATTTAAAAAATTTGATTCAAAGTAAATTTATAAATTTAATTTAAAGAATTTAAAATGTAATATTAGAAATAACTGATAATTTAATCATATATAATGTATTAAAATTACAAAGTACTTTCTAAAGTCATTTTTAATTTGACTCAATTATTAATTCCATAATAATTTTTTTATCCATAAATTAAAATCTGATATTAATTTTGAGATTTAGATTACAACATAAATATTAAAAAAATATAAATCATAAAATAGCAAAATATTGATTTATCTAAAATTTTAAAAATATCATTGAAAAGAAAAAAAATAATAAAAAAAAAACTATATTACATAGCGTGGAGGGCGGTGAAAAAATGGCAGAGCGGTGGTGGGGGCGTGGACAGCGAATTTGAGCGTAGCGGACGGTGGCGGAATTTGGGTGTGGAGGGTAATGGCAGGCAAATTTGGGTGTGGTGGGTGATGGCAGTGGCAAATCTGAGGGTAAAGGGCAGTGGTAGTGGCAGGCGGATTTGGGCATGGCGATGGCAAATCTAAGCATGGAGGGCAGTGGCGGGTGGTGACAGTGATGGTGGTGGCAATGGATGGCAGTAGTGTGGATGGTAGTGGTGACCGAGCTTGAAGAGAAAGAGAAGTGAGAAGAGAAGTGGAAAAGAATAGGTGTTTTCTGTGTTTTGGATTCATTCGCTAATTTTGGCTGAAAACGCATTTTTGTTGTTTTGAGTTTTGTGTAAAAAAAAATTTGTGTTTTGAAAAATGCATTTTTAAAAATGGGTAAGGAAATGCATTTAGAGTGTTTTAAAATATTAAAATAGAAAACAACCCAAAAATAACAAAGAAAACAAGCTCTTAATGTTTTGTCAGAATATAATAGCATTGTTCTTTAAGAATGGTGTGGACAAGTACTGATGATTGAATTTGTTGTGTACAACGAAAAGTTCATTTAAAATTGAAAAAAAAAAAGTCTAAAATAACATTTTGAATTAAAAAGGTGTAAATTTTTCTTTAATTTAGGGGTTCCACGCAACGCACAAACTAAATAACTCTAACACCTACAAATCCTCTTAAGGGTCCCATAAAAAGGATAGACATCATTATTTAGGAATCCTAATAAAACCTTAATCCAAAAAAGATAAATGTTATCTATTTAAAATTGTAATTTTGATAAGATATGAGAATATTGGGATAAATATTATCTATAAAAAATCCCGAACTAAGGAGATTAGGATTGCCCTATTCTCCTCTATAAATAAGTAGGTCATTCATTCTAGAAAATGTACGTCTTTAATATTGGTAACAGATTTTGTTTTTCAATTTTTAGCATCCTTAGTGTTTGACTTGAGCGTCAGATTGTTTGCACAGAGGCATTTTCGT